>NC_092126.1:7291113-7594495 GCF_043159975.1 Macaca nemestrina
TGTAGCTGGATTTTTTATTTTGCAACTCGTGTCTCCATAAGGGAGTATTTCAGCAAACAAAATAGAAGTTTTGCACCTTTTGTCAATGCACCCTCTACATAGTGCCACTTGTACCTATTTGTCTAAGCAGTCACAAGCCTATCCAGATTTAAGAAGGAGGAATAGAGACTCCCACTGGAGAGTCAACACTTTTGAAGTTAACACATTTTAAAAACCACAACAGCTGAATTCTAGAGAGGAGAAGAAAATCTCATTTTTATGGAAGTGATAAATAAATCTCCCGAATTTTCTCAGCAATATACATTACGCATTAACTATTGAAACACTTCTTGGGGAGGGGACGTGGAATGAGGATGAGAGAAAGAACTAGTGACTTGATAAGAGGGATCAAAAAGTCTGAAAGGCCACTTACGTTGAGAAGTCAGTGAGCAAAGAATAGAGATTTTGAGATTCTTTGGGAATTAAGAAAAATAGCGACATAAGGAAAAACACTTAGAATAATTCATTTATCAAATTCATGGCAAAAATACCAGAGGCAAAGTTAAAATATGAACACAAACTATGGAAAATATATAACAATGGGCTGACAATTTAATATTAAGCGATGTTACAAATTAATAAGACCAATGACTCAAGATGAACACAGTGTTCTAATAATGAATATTAGGTATAAGCCTGGAGCACTACATGAAAACCTAAAATACTTTCTACTGCAAATATTGGGATAGATTTTAAAATAATAACACAGAAAGGAGGTTTTTTTCTATGTTTAAGGCTGTTTTTTGTTAATTAGTTTAATATTGTCTTATGACTATCTACAAAACATACAGCATAAATTTGATAGCCTTTAATAATGTTTGCAGTTGACGTCAAGAATATATTTGAGTTTCAATATGAGCATTGATTAACGTGTGCTTTGTCATAGGAAATTCTATGAGAAAATGTAGAATAGTTTTTATATTGAGGGGAAAAAAAGAAAAACTTATAAATGTTATACAAAAATGTGTTTTAAATGATTTCAATTTATTAAACTACCAATAAATCTGAATATACACACTGGTAATTGCTGCATTTATAAACTCATAAACTCAGGTTTCGCTTTGAATAGCAGAATGCAGAGAAACCATCCGTTCCCAAATGCTGCTCTCTCTTTATCCCAGCAGGTGGGCTTCAAGCTTTTCTATACACGCAGTTATTGCCGGACAAATCTTTCCCCCTCTCTCTAAGAAATTCACCCCTCCCTTGAGCCACAGTTCTTTATGATGAGATGACTCATTAAGCTTTTTTCTCAGCAGGGAGCTGACACCCAATTAATGAGCTGACACTGTTCTGAGTCTGCTCTCACTAGTGCAATAAGGCTCTGTTTACAAACACAGGCTGTTGTGCGTGTTAGGGTGAGCAGGTTAAAACCTCCCTGCTGGGCCAGTTTGTTCAAAATCATAAGGGTTCTTTAAACAATGTCTTTGTGCCTTGCACATCAGACATACTGCTTTCAGCAGGGTGCAGGTCACCCTAATGACAATACCCTGTTTGGCGGGAAAGGGACCAATGGACCCAGCTTTTGGACTATAAACAATACAAATGGTAAAAATCTTATTACAAAGTTACTTTCAATACTATCTAACAGTAGATAATTTTATCTTTAAGATAAAATTTTAGGTTTGCAAACTTTTATTTTCAACGGAAAATTGTTGTTAAATCCAGACTCTATCTGTGTTTTCCTCCCTCCACCTAAAATTCCACCTGCCTTTCTTCAATTGGCAAACTCCTAATGAATCTCAGGCCCCAGCTAAAATACCATTTCTTCTGTGAAGTCTTTTTTGAATTTCTCAGGGAGGGGTAACACTCTGTACAGGGTCCTCATAAGAGTTTTTAAAGCCTCTATAATAGCATAGTAGCATTCGTTACACTAACTCTGTCTCTCTTTTATTTTTGTTTTTTGTTGTTGTTGTTGTTTGTTTGTTTTTTTGAGACGGAATCTCTCTCTGTTGCCCAGGCTGGAGTGCAGTGGTGCGTTCTGAGCTCACTGCAAACTCTGCCTCCCGGGTTCACGCCATTCTCCTGCCTCAGCCTCCTGAGTAGCTGGGACTACTGGTGCCCGCCATGACGCCAGGCTAATTTTTTGTATTTTTTTTTTAGTAGAGACGGGGTTTCATCATGTTAGCCAAGATGGTCTCGATCTCCTGACCTCGTCATCCTCCCACCTGGGCCTCCCAAAGTGCAGGGATTACAGGCGAGAGCCACTGCGCCAGGCCACTAACTCTGTTATATTTCTTCTCTTTCTCTAAAGGAGAAGGATCTAAAGTATCTAGACATTGTACAGTGTACGACACATAGTAGATGCTGACTTAGGCTTCCAATTCTATGCCTATGGGCTACTTATAGCTGTGTTCTATACCTATTGGTGTCAGTTGTTACTTCATTTTACATCTAAAGAACCTATTGGTTACGAAAATCATATCTCTTTCTGTACAATTAGGACCTCCTATTTTCCCCCACTTTAATAGTGAGCCACACAATCCCAGACACTGTGCTAGTCATGGGCAATCACAAGGTGAACAACTTACAGCCCATTTTCTCAAGGATCTCATAATCTCATATATAAATAATGGTGATTTACCTACTCTGTACCACTTCTGAGTATTAGGGTTTGGATCCAACAGGCATTTATTTGGAGATGGAGATAAACAATGTAGAAAAAAAAATTACACATATTGTTTTCATTGAGCAAAAGTAATTTTTTTTCACTAAAGAAGACTTGAAGGTTAAAATTATATTATTGCAAGTAAAGACAAAGCAATCTGTTTCCTTGTCAAAAATTCTGATACTGACAGAGTGCAAACAGAGGTTGGCAGGTATTCAGCCGTCTCCCAATGATGCTTCCTCAGTGCCAAACTTCCCATTTAAAGTTCTCATTCTAATTCAACAAAGCCTGAAGGTAAAGAAAGCATAGGAATAATGAAAAAGCTCAAAACTATAAAATTAAAAATCTCACTTGCCTGTGAATCACTAAAGGAAGGTGGATACAGGGCTTCCAAAGCATGAGGGAGCACACTCACTGTATGGATATTGGCATTTACACCCCACCCCCTGACCCCCACCCCACAGACACACTTCTTCAGAAAGGCATTTTCAGTTCACTGTCTTCTCTAGAAACTCAGAGAAAACAGCAAAAGCAAGACAAAATGGGGATACAATTTATTTTACAATGAAGTAATTATGAATTCCAATTAAAACCACAATGCCTACTGAGTGCATACTGTGAACTAGAAATCAGTCTAAATGCTTTCTGCTAATTAATTGAGAACACATACACAGCTCCCTAAAATAAGTGTCGCAGCCCTAATAGACGCATCCAATGATCCTTTGATTAAGGCAAGATCCCGTGTCAGATCCCTGTTCCACTCAGATTCTCCTTAGAATAAAAGATGAATAAAAAGAAGAGGTTTCTTGTTGTTGTAGTTGTTGTTTGCTCATTTGCTTTTTGTCTCTGACTTAGTGTCTTTGTTGAAAAAGACTTTTGGAAGTAAAATGCTGAGAAGGAAGAGGAAACAAACTTCAGACCTTAATAAGGAAAATCTGTAACCATAAGAATTATAAGTGGCAAAATCTTATTCATTCTTAGTTTGTTGTAAAGCATGGCTACCCATATTTTGCCATACTTCATCTTCAGTCATACCTGCATGGATATTTTGCTAACCTGAAAGGCACTCTGTGGACCAGACATTCAGGAGGCCTATGTTTTGCCACTCATTAGATATACTTACCTGTGTCACTTGAATATTTATTTTTCTCTAATTTTATTAATAATGTTCTTCAGTTTCCAGAATAGCAGGCAACATACTTCTGGGCGTGTTCTCTTTCATTTGAATCTGTAAGAATTCATGATGGTCATAATGTATATGTTATTTGTGGGTAATGAAAAAACAAATATACAAGCATTCATATTTTCATATATGCCTTCTGCAAAAATGTAAGTATATAGAAGGTTTCAGTCAGTGTTAATGATTGAAACACAAAGATCTATCAATCATGATTATCATATCACTAAATTCATTATGCTTTTGATATGCTTGGAACTATGTGTATTTTATTGTATCATCCTTGCAAGAACTCTGTAAGGTTATTAATATCCTTACTTATGCGGAAGGGGATTGAGACTTTGAAATGTTAAACATCTTGGCCAAGTTCCTAATAACTAATAAGTGACAGAGTAACTAATAAGTGACAGAGTCGGAGTTTGAATCCAGATATACCTAAGCTTAAGGTTCACATTTTTAATAATTACCGATTTTCTTCTCCTCTGAGTGATGGAATTTCCTTAAAGATAGATATGTAGGCACTTGTATCTAGTCCCAAGCAATGTTGTAAATGTTCTAATAGAGATCAGAAAGGAAGTAATAATTGCTCTCTAGCTAAGAGGAGAATAATGGACCTGTTTTTGAAGAATGAGTAGATTTTCAGACAGAGAAGCAAACAAAAATTATGTAGGCAAAGGCAAAGAAATGTACAGAATGGTTAGACTTTGAGAATTTAAATTGTGGATAGAGAATTGCTAAGGCCTGTGAATGGTGGAAGTGAAAGCTGAGGTTTGAAAAACAGATTCGAGCTAGATTATAAAGATTCATGAACACTATATACAGAAATCAGGATTTCACATTTTCCTGAACATTTCCTGCATCTAACTATCAAACTTAATGAAAGTTTTAGTAAATATCAAAAGCAGGTTTAGTAAATATCAAAGGCAGGTTCTGTAGTCCTTTTTGCTTTCAACTTTTCTACCACCATCACATCACATCAGCCAACTTACTTAATATTGCCGGGATATGATTCCTATGTTTTAATTCATCTGTAACCTATTTAGAAACTGACACATTATCAAATGAAACATGGTCTTATATGATAGGGATCTGTGAATGGTATAGGAAATGTATAAGAGTTGAATAATTCATATGTAGGAGTGACACTTGGAGGGAAGTAGGTCATGGAAATATGCATAGTGGTGAAGAGCATGAGCACTAGAGTTGGGTCTAAGTACTAATAAACCTAATAACCTCAAACTTTGTGTGATCCTGAAGACATGATTTACCTTTTAGTTTATTCTTAAGTAGTGACAGCAATGAAAGTATAATGAATGATCAATAAATATTGATCAGTCAAAGATTCTGAGAGGATAGAAATTGATGATAGTCATTCAGGAAGGGCAATGGAAGAACAGGAAATAAGACACAGGTACAGGTATGTCCCATGCTAGGAGTAACTAGAATGAGTATAGAAGTTGAGAAATCCAGGTAAATTTGAGTTGGATATGCCAGAATCATGTTTGAGGCAGCATAGTACAATGGAAAACACACTGGATTCCCCACTAGGCCACTTTGACAGTCTTCTGTATTTAGCACTTAACCACTCTCCTGAAACAATTTTTTTAATCCATAAAACATGTTTAATTGTTCAGAAGCACATAGGAGACTGTTTAGCGTGAAAAATTCAATATGTATTATTAGGACGTCCATCTTTCACAGAGCTATATGGCAATTTTATTATATCTATGACTCGCACATGTACAACCCAATACTGTATTGGAAGACTCACCTGGTTCTAACATTTAAGCATTGGGATAATGTCCTCCCACATAATTTGTGATAAAGAACTCTTTCCTACAAAACAGGTTCATAAATGTTATACTTGAATATAAAAGCATACTACCAAATAAACAGATTTAGGGTAAAGAAAGCAGTAAACTTTCTGTTAACTCCTCTTAGATCTAAAATTCCCAGAGCCACAATGTGTACATTATATTAAAGAATTTTTAAAATCTTGGGGGAAATAATCTTTCTTAACTTTGTTTAACTCAGACCTTCCCACACTTATTTGACCACTGAACCATTTTTATCATGAAATATTTGTTAATAGTCAATGGAACTGTGGCACCTAGGGTTCTACTTTGGTTAATAATACAGGTTAGAGCTGTAGTAAACTGAAGACTTGACTAGGGCTGGAGGATCATTTTTCACATGGCTGTTGGCAGGAGGTCTCAGTTTTTCATCACATGAACCTCTCCACAAGGCTGCCTAAATGTCCTCATGACATCACAACTGGCTTTTTCCATGGTAAGTGATCCCAAAGAGATA
The DNA here is from genome assembly GCF_043159975.1 of Macaca nemestrina. Classification (NCBI taxonomy): domain Eukaryota; kingdom Metazoa; phylum Chordata; class Mammalia; order Primates; family Cercopithecidae; genus Macaca; species Macaca nemestrina. The sequence continues at coordinate 7,297,245 of NC_092126.1, forward strand.
GAAAGGCGAAAGCCCCAATGTTTTTTGTGACAGTCTCAAAAATTACCCAGATGGTCACTTCTGGCATATTCCGTTTGTTTCAAGTGACTCACTAAGTCCAGCGCACCTTCCAGGAGAGATATTAAGCTCCATCTCTAAAAGGAAAGAATGTCAGAGAAGTAATTAACAGATCTTAAAGTCACTCTATATTGGCCTTTTGAATGTAGGGAGGGAAGCTCCGCAACTTGCTTACTTGATATATTAGCCTGTTCTTATGCTACTAATGAAGACATACCCAAGACTGGGTAATTTATACAGAAAAAGAGGTCTCACATGGCTAAGGAAGCCTCATAATCATTGTGGAAGGCAAAAGAGGAGAAATGCACATCTTACATGGAGGCAGGCAAGAGAGAGCATGTGCAAGGGAGCTCCCTTTTATAAAACCATCAGATCTTGTGAGACTTATTCACTATCACGGGAACAGCACAGTAAAAACCTGCCCCAGTGATTCAATTACCTCCCAATGGGTCCTTCCCATGACATATGGGGGTTATTACAATTCAAGGTGAGATTTGGGTAGGGACACAGAGCCAAACCATATCATTCGACTCCTGGCCCCTTCCAAATGTCATGTCCTCACATTTCAAAATCAATCATGCCTTCCCGATAATCCCCCAAATCTTAACTAATTCCTGCATTTACTCAAAAGTCCAACTCCCAGGTCTAATCTGAGACAAGGCAAGTCCCTTTTGCCTATGAGCCTGTAAAATCAAAAGCAAGTTATTTACTTCCTGGATACAATGGAGGCACAGGCATTGGGTAAATATGTCCATTTCAAATGGGAGAAATTGACCAAAATGAAGGGGCTACAGGCCTCATACAAGTCTGAAATCCAGAGGGGCTGTCAAATCTTAAAGCTCCAGTATAATCTCCTTTGACTTCACGTCTCATATCTAGGTCACATTGATGCCAGAGATGCATTCCCATGGCCTTGAGAAACTCCACTCCTGTGGCTTCATGGGGCTCAGCCTCCTTCCTTGCTGCCTTTGTGGGCTGGCATTGAGTGTCTGTGGTTTTTCCAGGTGCACAGTGCAAGCTGTCAATGGATCTACCATTCCGGGATCTGGAGGATGGTTGCCCTCTTCTCACAACTCCACTACACAGTGCCCCACTGGGGACTCTGTGTGGGGGCTCCAACCCCACATATTCCTTCTGCATTACCCTAGCAGAGGTTCTCAACAAGAGCCCCACCTCTGCAGAAAACTTCTGCCTGGACATCCAGGTGTTTCCATACATTCTGTGAAACCTGGGCAGAGGTTCCTAAACCTCAGTTATTGACTTCTGTGCACCCACATGCCCAACACCATCTGGATGCTGCCAAGACTTGGGGCTTGCATTGTCAGAAGCAATGGCCTGGGCTATATATTGGCCCCATTTAGCTACAGCTGGAGCAGCTGGGACACAGGACACTAAGTCTCAAGACTGCACACAGCAGAGATCCTTGGACCTGGCCCAGGAAACCATTTTTTTCCCTCGTAGGTCTCTGAGCCTGTGATTGGAGGGGTTCCGGTCACTGACATGCCCTGAAGACATTTTCCCCATTGTCTTGGTGATTAGCATTTGGCTCCTCATTACTTATGCAAATTTCTGATGCCAGCTTGAATTTCTCCCCAGAAAATTGGCTTTTCCTTTCTACATTTTCACTCTGCAAATTTTTCAAACTTTTATGTTCTGCTCCCTTTTGAACACTTTACTACTTAGAAATTTCTTCCCCCAGATACCCTAAATCATGTCTCTCAAGTTCAAAGTTTCACAGATCTCTAAGGCAGGGACAAAATGCCACCAGTCTATTTACATAGCAAGAGTGATCTTTACTCCAGCTCCCAACAAGTTCCTTATCTCCATCTGAGACCACCTCAGCCTGGACTTTACTGTCCATATCACTATCAGCATTTTGGTTAAAGCCATTCAACATGTCTCTAGGAAGTCTCAAACTTTCCCACACCATTCTGTCTTCTGAGTCCTTCAAGTCTCTAGGAAATTTCAAACTTTCCCACACCATTCTGTCTTCTGAGTCCTTCAAGTCTCTCGGAAGTTCCAAACTTTTCCACATTTTCCCATCTTCTGAGCCCTCCAAACTCTCCCAATCTCTGTCTGTTACCCAGTTCCAGTTGCTTTCACATTTTCAGATATCTTTACAGCAGCACCCCACTACCCGGTTACTGTATTAGACTGTTTTTGCACTGCTAATAAAGACATACTTGAGACTGGGTAATTTTTAGAGAAAAAGAGATTTCATGGACTCACAGTTCTGCATGGATGAGGAAGCCTCACAATCATAGCAAAAGGCGAAAGAGGAGAAAGGCACATCTTACAGGGTGGCAGGCAAGAAAGAGCATGTGCAGGGGATCTCCCTTTTATAAACCATCAGATATCATGAGACTTATTCCCTATCATGAGATCATCACAGGAAAAGCCTGCACCCATAATTCAGTTACCTCCTAAAGGGTCCCTCCTACAACACATGGGGATTATTACAATTCAAGGTGAGATGTGGGTGGTGATACAGAGCCAAGCCATACCACTCAGTTACCTCCTTGTTTCCCCTGCATCCTTAATGTTTCACTGTAGAAATCCCAGGTCTTCCTCAAAATGGTGTTTAAATCCATTTTTTGTCTAGATGATTATTAATTTAGAAAACATTCCAAGTAAATATTATATGCATCACTTATCTGCACAGAGTAATTATTTTGTGAATTCTGGTTAAGTTTCACTGAGAAAGACTTCTTTCATTTAAATACTCTAGGAAATACAATGTGAGGGACCTAGTTATGTTTAATAATAATTGTACTAGCCATGAGTTCTCCAAATTCTGAGACAATTGAGAAATGCAGAAAGTGTGATTTAAGAATGGCTCCATATGTTAAACCTTGAAACTGCAAAACATTCCCTAGGCAAGATTAGGCTCTTATATTTAGATAACATTGCAGTGATAACAATTTGATTTTTACTTTAGCAGGAATATTAGCTATTTCTGTACGTTTCTTTTAAAAATGTAAGTAAAATGGGACTTTTAATACAAGAAACGTGACAGACTCAGACATTCTGGATTTTGGTATCAATCGCATGAACTTGGGAAAACTATACCACCCTCATTAGCCTGGTAATTTTCTGTAAAAACAAAATAAATATATTGCTAAATTAGATAGTCTAAGTGCCATCTGTTGAAAAATGCTTTGGTCCTACTATTCCTACTTATTTTTAAATGAATTCCTGGCAAAATCTTAATGCTACAAGCTGTTCTGATTTCTAAGGTGACAAATAAAAGACAGATGTTTTAAGTGAACAAAAATACATGCGCTAATACTCAGGAAAAGCTATTTTTTAATTGTTTTTTGACCTGTAAAAGATATAATCCAAGTGCTAGACATGATTCTGTGGAAAACATATACGTATTCGTAACATTCATAAAACCCTCTATGTTTATACAAGGTCCACGTAAATATTGTTCCTCTTAAAATAAACTATCTGAATAATTGAAATGGCTTAATCCAAATAATCAAGCATGCAGCAAACTACCAGAAGACAGGTGAGTGATGTTTGTTTATTTAAATAAGAAAAAGAGAACCAAATTATGTCACCAGGGATTAAAATAACACATTGCAGGCAATTGTGTCTCATAATTCATAACAAAATAAAACAAAAAAGGTGGACTTGGTGGTGGTTCAACGCTAAGGAATTAGGGCTGTTTCAGGTCTGTTCCGTTATTGATCTGCTCAATGAAGTCCCATCAGCTGGAATGAAGGGCCTAGAAAATGGGGCTTTTGACACAAGCAAATATATAATGTCCACTGTGCACAGGCATCATGACCAAGTGGCTGCAGTCAGCTAGTAAGACTTGCAACATAAATAGTCTCTGATGAAAACTCATGCTGTATTTTGTACACCTGGGAGAATTTTTTTAAAAACTAGGAGCTTTAAAGAGAGAAGGTGCTGATGTGTGAGCTAGTGTCACCATTACTTCCCATTGTGGGATGAGCAAGTACTATGGGTGAAGTAACCTTCTCCTCACCAAGCAGACCCTATTGAACCTTTTTGCTGTGTGTGGTTTCTATACCTATGCATCTAAATAAGCTCTATTTTTAGGTTTGATAGATCCTCAATTCTTGTTTTGGGTTCACTGCTTTTATAAAATTTACCCTAAAGTGTCAGACCACCTAAAGACAACTAGAACTATATGAGAATCATGTAGGTGCCTCTCTGTCTTATGTTTAACAAACACATATTTAGCATGTAAATTCTGCCAAGCCTAATGCTGAAATCTTCATGTACATTGTATTAGTCTGTTCTTTCATTGCTATAAAGAAATATCTGAGAGTGGATAATTTATAAAGAATAGTGGTTTAATTGGCTCATGGTTCCACAAGATGTACAGGAAGCATGATGCTGGCCATTGTCATCTGGGGAAGCCTGGGGAATTCTACAATCATGGCAACAGACAAAGGGGAAGTGTCTCCTCTTACATAGCCAGAGCACGAGTAAGAGAAAGAGGGGAGGTGGCATGTGCTTTTAAACAACCAGGTATCACAAGAACTCACTTCATGAAAACAACGCCAAAGGGGAATGGTGTTAAACCATGAGCAACTACCCTCATGATCCAATCACTTCCCCCACCTCCAAAATTAAGGATTACACTTCAAAATAAGATTTGGTTTGGGACACAGATCCAAAACATATCATTTGCCCCTGGCCCCTCCCAAATCTCATGTCTTTCTCACAATGCAAAATACAATCATGTCTTCCCAACATTCCCCCAAAGTGTTGACTCATTTCAGCATTAACTCAAAAGTCCACAGTCTGAAGTCTTATCTGAGACAAAGCTAGGCCCTCCTGCCTATGAGCCTGTAAAATGAAAAACAAGTTAGTTATTGACAGGGTACAATGTGGGTATAGACATTGGGTAAACAAAACTTTGTCAAAAGGGAGAAATTGAAAAAAGAAAGCGGTTACAGGCCCCATGCAACTCCGAAACCCAGAAGGGCAGTCATTAAATCTGAAGGCTCCAAAATAATCTTCTTTTATTCCATGTACCACCTCCAGGGAACGCTGGTGCAAGGGGTGGGCTCCCAAAGCTTTGGGCAGCTCTGCTTCTGTCTCTGCTTCAGCTCTGCTTCAGCCTCCACAGTCACTCTAATGGGCTGCTTTTGAGCGCCTATGGCCCTTTCAGGTGCAAGGGTGCAAGCTGCTAGTGGATCTACCATTCTAGGGTCTACAAGATCATGGCTGTCTTCTCACAGCTGCACTAGGCAGTGACCCAGTGGGAACTCTGCATGGGAGCTCCAACTCCATATTTCCCCTCCTCACTGACCTAGTAGAGCTTCTCTATAAGGGCTCTGTCCCTGAAGCAGGTTTCTGCCTGGACATCTAGGCTTTTCATAGATCATCTGAAATCTAGGCAGAGACACCTAATCCTCAATTATTGTGTTCTGTGGACCTGCAAACTTAACACCACATGGTAGCTGCCAAGGCTTATGGCTTGCACCCTCTGAAGCAGTTACCTGAGCTGTTCCTGGATCCCTTTGAGCCACGACTGGCTCAGGAGTGGCTGGGATGCAGGGAGCAGTGTCCCAAGGCTGTACAGGGCAACAGGGCCCTGGGGGCCTGGCCCATGAAACCATTCTTCTCTCCAAGGCCTCTGGGCCTGTAATGAAAGGGCCTGCCCCAAAGGTCTCTGAAATGCCTTGAAGGCCTTTTGTCCATTATGTTGGAAGCTTTTAGCATTTGCCTTCCTTTTAGTTACACAAATTTCCTTTTTTATGATTGGTGCACAACTGTTTATTTACATAAAAATTAATAAACAAATGTATATACTCAATGTGGTTATCCCATTTCATATCCATACAACAATTTTGTTTCCTCTAGTTACAATGAACTCAAATATAGTCACACATTGTCCTGTTTTCTGACATGAGAATGTTTGGGATTGAAGTTTCTTCAAAAAGGGGAGTTCACCAAGAAATCATCATGAAACCTGACTTTCATGGGGAATCAAGACAAAAGAAAGGCATCAGAAAAAAAGACAAAGAGGGGGAAAAAAACTATGTATGAAGGAAGATTTACAAACATCATAAACGTTCTCAACAGTGTTGTCATAATCCAGAAACACCCCAACCCATCCCAAAGGTCTTTGCACATAATGAGTTAAGGTTAATGAGATGGAGAGGGTATAAAGATTGTTTTTCTTTAAAGGAAATAGAAAAACTACTCTCTCATAAGTAAGCATATTATTGGCATTTGTCGTCCTTGAATCTTTTTTTGTTATTTATTTATTTTTCAAAAAGTTATTGGTGTACAAGTGGTATTTGGTTACACGAGTAAGTTCTTTAGTGCCGACTTGTGAGATATTGGTGCACCCATCACCCAAGCAGTATACACTGCACCATATTTATAGTCTTTTAGCCCTCACACCACTCCCACTCTTCCCCTGAAGTCCCCATTTTATCATTCTTATGCCTTTGTGTCCTCATAGGTTAGATTCCACAAATCGTTGAGAACATACCGTGTTTCATTTTCCATTCCTGAGATACTTCACTTAGAATAATAGTCTCCAGTCTCATTCAAATCACTGCAAATGCCATTAATTCATTCCTTTTTTATGGCTGCGTAGTATTCTATCATATATATATATCAGATATATATATATATATCAGATATATATATATATATATATGATATATATATATACCACAGTTTCTTTTTCCACTTGTTGATTGATGGGCATTTGGGTTGGTTCTACAATTTTGCAATTGTGAATTGTGCTGCTATAAACACGCATATGCAAGTATCTTTTTTGAATAATGACTTCTTTTCCTCTGGGTAGATGCACAGTAGTGGAATTGCTGGATCAAATGGTAGTTCTACTTTTAGTTCTTTAAGGAATCTCCATGTTGTTTTCCATAGTGACTGTCCTTGTTTGCATTTCCACCAGCAGTGCAGAAATGTTCCCTGTTCACCGCATCCTTGACAACATCTACTGGTTTTTTTTTTTTTTTAATGGCCATTCTCACAGGAGTCAGGTGGTATTGTGACATGGTTTTGATTTTCATTTCCCTGATCACTAGTGACGTTGAGCATTTTTTTCATGTTTATTTGCCATTTGTGTATCTTATTTTGAGAATTGTCTATTCATGTCCTTAGCCCACTTTTTGATGGGATTGTTTGTTTTTCTCTTACTGATTTGTTTGAGCTTGTTGTAGATTCTGGATATTAGTCCTTTGTGTATAGATTGTGAAGATTTTCTCCCACTTTATGTGTCGCCTGTTTACTCTGCCAACTGTTCCTTTTGCCATCCAAAAGCACTTTAGTTTAATTAGGTCCCAGCTATTTGTCTTTGTTTTTATTGAATTTGCTTTCATGTTCTTGGTCATAAAATTTTTGCCTAAGCCAATGTCTACAGGGGTTTTTTCAATGTTATCTTCTAGTTTCAGGTCTTAGGTTTAAGTCTTTAATCCATCTTGCATCAATTTTTGTATAGGGTGAGAGATGAGGATCCAGTTTCATTCTCCTACATGTGGCTAGCCAATTATCTCAACACCATTTGTTGAAAAGGATGTCCTTTCCCCCACTTTATGTTTTTGTTTGCTTTGTTGAAGATCAGTTGGCTGTAAGTATTTGGGTTTATTTCTGGGTTCTCTATTCTGTTCCATTGGTCTATGTGTCTATTTTTGTACCAGTAGCATGCAGTTTTGGTGACTATGGCCTTATAATATAGTTTGAAATCAGGTAATGTGATGCCTCCAGATTTGTTCCTTTTGCTTAGTCTTACTTTGGCTATGTGGGCTCTTTTTCAGTTCCATATAAATTTTAGAATTGTTTTTTCTAATTCTGTGAAGAATGATGGTGGTATTTTGATTGGAATTGCATTGAATTTGGAGATTGCTTTTGGCAGTAAGGTCATTTTCACAATATTGATTCTACCCATCCATGAGCATGGCATATGGGATGTGTTTCCATTTGTTCGTGCCATCTGTGATTTCTTTCAGCAGTGTTTTGTAGTTTTCCTTGTAGCGATCTTTCAACTCCTTAGTTAGGTATATTCCTAAGTATTTTATTTATTTATTTATTTATTTATTTATTTATTTATTTACTTGCAGTTATTGTAAAAGGAGTTGAGTTCTTGATTTGATTATCCACTTGGTCACTGTTGGTGTAGTGAAGAGCTACTAATTTGTGTATGTTAATCTTGTATCCAGAGACTGCTGAATTATTTTATCAGCTCTAGGAGCTTTCTGGTGGAGTCGTTAGGTACCTTTTCAAGGTAAACGATTATATCGTCAGCAAACAGTGACAGTTTGACTTCCTCTTTACCAATTTTGATGTCTTTTATTTCTTTCTCTTGTCTGATTGCTCTGGCTAGGAATTCCAGTACTATGTTGAAGAGGAGTAATGAGAGTGGGCATCCTTGTCTTGTTCCAGTTCTCAGAAGGAGTGATTTCAACATTTACCCATTCAGTATTATGTTGACTGTGAGTTTGTCATAGATGGCTTTTATGCCAATTTTGCTGAGAGTTTTAATCATAATGGGATGTTGGATTATGTCAAATGCTTTTTCTGCATCTATTGAGGTGATCATGTGATTTTTGTTTTTAATTCTGTTTATGTTGTGTATCACATTTATTGACTTGCATATGTTAAACCATCCCTGCATCCCTGGTATGAAACCCACTTGATCATGGTGGATGATCTTTTTGATATGTTGTTGGATTCAGTAAGCTTGCATTTTGTTAAGGATTTTAGCATCTATGTTAATCAAGGATGTTGGTCTATAGTTTTCTTTTTTGGTTATGTCCTTTACTGGTTTTGGTATTAGGGTGATGCTGGCTTCATGGAACGAATTAGGGAGAGTTCCTTCTTTCTCTGTCTTGTGGAATAGTGTCAAAAGGATTGGTACCAATTCTTCTTTGAATGTTTGGTAGAATTCTGCTGGGAATCCATCTGGTCCTGGACTTTTTTGTTGTTCTCAGTAATTTTTAAATGACTATTTCAATCTTGCTGCTTTTTATTGGTCTATTCAGGGTATCTAATTCTTCTTGATTTAAGCTAGGAGAGTTATATTTTTCCAGGAATTTATTTAACATCTCTTCTAGGTTTTCTAGCTTGTATATGTAAAAGTGTTCATACTAGCCTGTAAGAATCTTTTATATTTCAGTGGTGTCAGTTGAAATATCTCCTGTTTTGTTTCTTAGTGAGGTTATTTGGATTTTTCTCTCTTCTTGGTTAATCTTGCTAATGGTCTATCAATTTTATTTATCTTTTCAAAAAACCGTTTTTTGGTTTCACTTACCTTTTGTATTGTTTGTTTATTGTTGTTTCAATTTCACTTAGTTCCTCTCTGATCTTGGTTATTGCCTTTCTTCTGGTGGGTTTGGGTTTGGTTTATTCTAGTTTCTCTAGTTTCTTGAGATGTAACCTTGGAATGTCAGTTTGTGTTTTTCCATTCTTTTTGATTAAGCCACTTAGGGCTATAAACTTTCCTTTTAGCACTGTCTTGGCTGTATCCCAGAGAATTTGATAGGTTGTGTCATTATTGCCATTCAGTTTGAAGAATTTTTAATTTCCATCTTGATTTCATTTTTGACCCAGTGCTCATTCAGGAGCATGTTATTTAATTTCCATGTATTTGTATGGTTTTGAAGGTTCCTTTTGGAGTGGATTTCCAGTTTTATTCTACTGTGGTCTTCATACAATTCTAATTTTCTTAAATTTATTGAGGCTAGTTTTATAGCCTATCATATAGTCTATCTTGGAGAAAGTTCCATGCTCTGTTGAATATAATGTGTATTCTGTGGTTGTTGGATGAAATCTTCTGTATATATTTGTTAAGTCCATTTGTTCCAAGGTATAGTTTAAAACCATTCTTTGTTGACTTTCCGTCTTGATGACCTGTCTAGTGCTGTCAGTGGAGTATTCAAGTCCCTCATTTTTGTTGTGTTGCTGCCTATCTCATTTTTTAGGTCTATTAGTTTTATAAATTTGGGAGCTCCAGTGTTAGGTGCATATATGTTTAAGATTGTGATATTTTTCCTCTTGGACAAGGCCTTTTACCATCACATAGTAGCCCTGTTTGTCTCTTTTAACTGTTGTTGTTTTAAAGTTTGTTATGTCTGATATAAGAATAGCTACCACTGTTGCTTTTGGTGTCCATTTACATGAAATGCCTTTTTCTACCCCTTTACTTTAAATTTTTGTGAGCTTTATGTGTTAGGTGAGTATTCTGAAGGCAGCAGATGGTTGCTTGGTGAGTTCTTTTCCATTCTGTGGTTCTGTATCTTTTAAGTGGAGCATTTCAGACATTCACATTCAGTGTTAGCATTGAAATATGAGGTACTGTTGCATTCACCATGATATTTGCTGCCTGTGTATTTTTATTTTCTTGTTTTTTTTGTTATTGTTGTTGTTTTTGCTTTTTAACTTGTATTTTTGTTTTACAGGTCCAGTGTGATTCATGCTTTAAAGAGGTTCTATTTTGTGTTTCCAGGATTTGTTTCTCAAGGTTTAGAGCTCCTTTTAGCAGTTCTCGTAGTGGTGGCTTGGTAGTGGCAAATTCTCTCAGCTTTTGTTTGTCTGAAAAAGAGTGTATCTTTCCTTCATATATGATGCTTCATTTCACTGAATACAAAATTCTTGGCTGATAATTGTTTTGTTTGAGGAGACTGAAGATAGGACCCCAATCCCTTCTAGCTTTTAGGGTTTCTTCTGAGAAATCTGCTGTTAACCTGATAGGTTTTCTTTTATAAGTTACCTTGTGTTTTTGTCTCACAGCTCTTAGGATTCTTTCTTTCATCTTAACGTTGGATAACCTAATGACAATGTTCCTAGGTGAAGATCTTTCTGTGATAAATTTCCCAGGTGTTCTTTGTGCTTCTTGTATATGGATGTCTAGGTCTCTAGCAAGGCTGGGGAAGTTTTTCTTCATTATTTCCCCAAATATGTTTTCCAAGCTTTTAGAATAATCCTCATCCTCAGGAACAATGATTATTGTTAGGTTTGCTCATTTAACATAATCCCAGACTTCTTGGAGACTTTGTTCATATTTTCTTATTCTTTTTTCTTTGTCTTTGTTGGATTGGTTTGATACAAAGACATTGTCTTCAAGCTCTGAATTTCTTTCTTCTACTTGTTCTATTTTATTGCTGAGACTTTCCAGAGCATTTCACATTTTTAAAACTATATCCAAAGTTTCCTGAATTTCTTACTGGTTTTACTTTAAGCTATTTATTTCCTTGACTATTTCTCCCTTCTTCTTGTGTCAGCTTTTGGATTTCCTTACATTGGGCTTCCCATTTCTCTGGTCCCTCCCTTTCTGATTAGCTTAATAACTAACCTCCTGAATTCTTTCTCAGGTAAATTAGGGATTTCTTCTCGATTTGGATCCATTTTTGGTGAACTTGTGTGGTTTTTGGGGGGTACTGAAGAGCCTTCTTTTGTTGTATTATTAGGGTCAGTTTTCTGGTTCCTTCTCATTTGGGTAGGCTGTATCAGAGAGAAGGTCTAGGGCTGAAGGCTGTTGTTCAGATTATTTTGTCCCATGGGGTGTTCCTTTGATGTACTACTCTCCCTCTTTTCTTATGGATGTGGCTTCCTGCGAACCGAACTGCAGTGATTGTTGTCTCACTTCTGGGTCTAGCCAACCAGCAAACCTACCTGGCTCTGGGCTGGTACTGGGGCATTGGGGGCTGTCTGCACAGATTCCTGTGATGTGAACCATCTATTGGTCTTTCAGCCTTGGATACAAGTGCCTGTTCCAGTGTAGGTGGTCGGGGGGTTAAATGGACTCCCCCTGAGTTCTTAGCTTTGGTGGCCCCAGGGTCTTGGCCCATGAAACCATTCTTCTTTCCAAGGTCTCTGGGCCTGTGATGGGAGAGGCTGCCCCAGAAGTCTCTGAAATGCCTTGAAGGCCTTTTGCCCATTGTGTTGGAAGCTATCAGCACTTGTCTTCCTTTTAGTTATTCAAATTTCTGCATTGGGCTTCAACTGGTCCCCATAAAATGAGTTTTTCTTTTCTACTGCATTGCCAGGCTGCAAATTTTCCAAATTTTTATGGTCTACTTCTCTTTTAAATATAAGCAGTTTCAGGTCATTTCTTTGCTCACACATATGAGTATAGGTGTTAGAAGCAGCCAGGTCATTCTTGAGCACTTTGCTCCTTAGAAATTTCTTCCACTAGATACCCAGAATTATCATTCTCAAGTTCAAAGTTCCACAGATTCCCTAGAACAGAGGCACAATGCAGCCACCCTCCTTGCTAAAACATGACACATGTGACCTTTGCTCCAGTTCCCAATAAGTTCTTCATCTCCATCTGAGACCTTATTAGCATGGCCATCTTTGTCCATGTCACTATCATATTGGTCACAAGTGTTCAACAATTCTTTCAGAAGTTCCAAATTTCTCTCATCTTCTTATCTTGTGAGCCCTCCACACTCTTCCAATCTCTGCCTGTTACCCAGTTCCAAAGTTGCTTCCACATTTTCAGGTATCTTTATAGAAATGCCCTACTCTTTGGTACCAATTTTCTGTATTAATCCATTCTCACATTGCTTTAAAGAAATATCTGAGAGTTGGTTTTATTTAATATTGGTTTATTTAATATAAAATATTTTTTAAAAGGCTTAATTGGTTCATGGTTCTGCAGTCTATACACAATGTTGCCTATCTACCTGACTTCTTGGGAGGCCTCAGGAAAGTTACAATTATTGTGGAATGCAAACAGGAAGCAGGCTTATCTTACATGGCCAGAGTACAAATGAGAGAGAGAGAGACAGAGAGAGAGAGAGAGAGAGAGAGAGAGAGAGAGAGAGAGAGAGAGATGGGGAGGTGCCATACACTTTTAAATAATTAGATCTCACAAGAACTCACTATTGTAATGACAGAACAAAGGGGGATGGTGTTAAACCATAAGAAATCACCCCCATCATCCAGTCACCAACCACCAGGCCCTACCTCCAGCATTGGGGAATACATTTCAACTTGAGATCTGGTTGGGAACACGAATCCAAACCATGTCATATATTAACTCAATTTATCCTTACACTAACCCACTGTGGTAGGTCATGTAGGTCAGGTGCTATTTATGGATGAGGACATCAAAAATTTAAGGAGTTAGCAATTTGCCCAAGGTCACACTGCCACTACGTGTTAGAACCTGGCCTAAAGTCATCTGGCTACAGCCGTGCTCTACACTGTCCCACTTCCAGTTTTTCTTATTCCAAGATCCCTGTGGGTGTATTTTCAATAAGACATAAGGTTTGGAACATTTATAAAATGAATTGTAGCTGCTTTAAAAAAGAAGATGTGTACAAACCATTTCCAGAAGAACAAACAATTACCATATTGACATATGCACATGTACGCATATTCACTTTCACCTAACACCGTTCATGTGCAATCTGTGTAATTGCAGAACACAGAGGTGAGTCTACTGGGCCATATCTGGAGCAATATTCCTTCCATCTGGAAATATGCTAATTATTGATCACTTAGTAGCAAGGTAGTGATATGATTTGGCCCTGTGTCCCCACTCAAATCTCACCTTGAGTTGTAATAATCCCCATGTGTCAATGGTGGGATCAGGTGAAGATAATTGAATCATGGGGTTGGTTTCCCCCATGCTGTTCTCCTGATAGTGAGTCAGTTATCATGAGATCTGATGGTTTTGTAATGGGGTTACCTATTCGTTTGGCACTCTCTCTCCCGCTACCATGTGAAGAGTTGTCTTCTGCCATGATTGTAAGTTTCCTGAGGCCTCCCCAGCCATGTGAATCTGTGAGTCAATTAAACCTCTTTTCTTTAAAAATTCCCAGGTCTTATGTATTTCTTCATAGTAACGTGAGAATGAACTAATACAGGCAGGCTGCATAATTACTTTTATATAATTTTAGATAATACTATACTATTTATATAATTTTAGATAATCCAATACTATTTTAAATGATATACAAAATGTCTCTATTGTCTATACCACCCTGAGTAATTGACATAAGAACATCCATAAGTATAGGAGAAAGATTGGAAACTAGCAAATCTTTTAAGAGCAAATGTTTCCCATTAGATAAACTAGTTTTCCATAGGCATCATGGAATTTTTTTAGTATTCAAAAAATTTAGGCTTTATAGTAGGTATATAAAATTTATACAATAATTCCAAGGGTCTTATATAAAATATTATACTTTATTATATATAATTATATAATTATTATAATATATAATTAATATATTATTGTACAATAAGTACTATAGGCAAAAATGTAGCTGATGAAAATATATGATTTTTACAGCTATGCAGTTGAATACCAGGAGTGTGTGTAATTTTTCATAAATACATAAAATTCACAAAATGTTTCAAACTATCTACTATTAATTTTCCAAGAAATTTCATTTTTTATAAAATAGAATACCTGCTATATTCTTCTTCAGATCAAGTCACAACCCAATCTAATATGTCTCCTCTCAATCCTTTATATGCCTGCATTTTTCTTTAAGTAATTCAAGTACAATATAAATACCGCACTTACGTGGCTCTTACTAAAGGCTTCCCTGCAGTCCTTTTCTCAAGCCTTCTCTTGTTCCTCTGATGGTAATCACGCCAGTAAAGAGTGACATCTGTGCTTTAGATCATTTTGAGCCATTTCAGGTAGGCCATGTGTTGTACCTTGACCTAACATCTCATTTCTGTCCCCACTATTGTGGCCAATTAAATGAGGGCCTTATAAGGAGCCAGTTGACTGGTCTGGTTATGTGTGCCGTCTATCACCACAAGAGCTTAAGGGCCACAAATCTCTGTTATTACCAAGCTGTTGCTGCCAGAAGCATGCTGATTCTTGACAAAAAGATTAGGATCAATCAAATCTCCCCCAGGCTTATCAGTGGGACTTTTAGCCACACCTTCTACCTCAAACTTTCCCCTTCACCTCCTTCCAAACACCTACGCAGCAGCAAGCTAACAAGGTGTCTGCCAAACCATATGTTCATAATTAGTTAACTTCTTGCCTGTCGCTAGAGGCACCACTGATTCGGCAACAGCCCTCAAGGGTGTTGGGCATCCAGTAAGACACCACCAATCAGCACAGCCCCTCCCCTCAGCGATCAGAGAAGAGGCATACTTAATTCCAGCTGTGGCATTGTTAAATGAATTAACTTTATCCTCAATTTAAAAAGCCAGCAGGAAATCAAAGGAGACCCAAGTAAAGAAAAATAGAGAAAATGAAGAAAAAAAAAAAAAGCTTGTAGGTTAACTCAAAAAGTCTGCTGAATGAAACTCAACTGGTTGGTCTCATTTAGCCAATCACTGCAAGGCAGGCTTCTGGCACGGTTGTTACTTCTGGCATAATTCTTCCTTTTATTTCCCAGTTCTGTGGTTAAGGTCTCTTGTTACACACAGAGGGGATTGATGATATAATTGTTTATGAGCCAGCAGAACACATTTTTAGGTAGTAGTGAAGTTACTTGGCAATGAGAAATTAATGTTAGAAACAGCAGTATACGATGCTGGCTAAGAAATCTCATCTCAAGGTAAGAGTGTTACATATAAAATTAAATTTAAAATCTGCTCTTTCAGCCAATGCATATTTGAGTGTATGGTGTTCTTTAGAGAAAGAGTTGGCAAACAATGTTTTGCAAAATGTTCTAGGGCAGTGAGAACTCTAAAATATTTTGTTCCCATTGTCTAAGAAAGAAATGTCTCATATCTTGAAAAAATATGCATTTTTATTAACTATGCTAATTTTATTTAAATGAGAGGCACTGATGAATTACTCTGAACAAAATTATTTATATAGATGCTCCAATACATTCATTCATATAACTGTGCTTAAATGAGTAAAACTTAATGTTAAAAGCATATATGATCCTGAATTTCAGTAGACACAATTTGGCAATGCCATTTTTGTTTTGAAGCTTTCAAGAATATGGAAAATAAATCTCTAAACTTCAAAAACAGAATATATTTTCTATAAGTTAAATATTATAAACTGTTCTTTTTTAAATTTTCAATTTTTAGTAGGTATATATCTATATGGGGTACATGAGATACTTTGGTACAGGAATGCAATGAGTGATAATCATATCATGGTAAATGGAATATCTATCCCCTCAACCATTTATCCTTTCTGTTATAAACAACTTAATTATTATCTTTTAGTTATTTTTTAAAGTGTAATTAAATTATTGTTAACCATAGTTACTGTTGTGCTATCAAATACTGGGTCTTATTCATTTTTTCTAACTACTTGTTCTAAATTAATATACATTAATGTAACTATTAATTTTGGATTTGAATACTAATTAAGCAAAAATTAAGTCTACATTCTTAATATAGACTTTTAAAATAACAACTTCTATAAAAATTAAGAATAACAAAATGCAATTGTGTTAAAAAATGTTTTTATGCATAATACCCATGAGACCAAAAATGTGAACTTAACATGCAAAAAAAAAAATTTAAATTAAAAATAAGATTAAAGAATTTCTGTCAGAAATTATTATAAATGAGAAACCAGCTTATTATTTTAAACAATGCTAATATTATTATATTGTGATTTCGTTGCTATGGTTGGTGTTTACACTCAGATGACATTGTCTTGTGAAGTAATCTAAGAATTTTGGAAAATGCAAAGAACAGGGACAGAACAACTCAAGATGTAAATATCCACCAAGCATAGGTCACTGTTCCTACAAGTTAAATTTCAGCCTAAGATCTAATTTCATTGTCAATCACATAATCTCTTCTATTATATTAAATAACCATTGAGGTTGGCAAAGGACTCAGGGATCTTGAGTAACAGACATTGTCATGATGATATGTGGCTTAAAGTGAATTAAGAAACAACTGATGTGGCTTGGGACCAGGGAATTAGCAAACAGAAGCCAAAGGGAAAATGCAGAAACCACAAATTGGTACAAGTTACAGGCAATTTTCTTAATAACTCCCTTTACTATAATGTCAGACAAGCTATGTCAAGCGTCTTCTCTAACCTCTATGGAAAGAAAAACACACACACACATGTTCACACACAGACACACAAAAAAACAGTTAACCAGAGCCAAATGCTTGCTTTCAAAGATAACTTGCCATCCTAAAAATATAATTTTTACAATTTAATTGCCATGAAGCAAGTAACACCTTTTTGAAAAATAAGAATAAAATAATCTGACAAAAATGCCCACACATTCATAGACCATTTTTCAGTTTAATCTCTTTATATTTTCAACTTTGATGTATTTTAAATAAACAAAGCATAATTCAACTAAAAATACAATCTGGATTCCATAGCCAAGGGTTTTATTTACAATTTCATAGTAGGAAGTCTTTATTTTAGCTTTCAATGTGTTGAACTTATAAGGAAATTTAAGATAAACATGAATATTATATTTATGGAATGTGAAGATACACAGAATAAGAATGAAAAATAATGTTAATTAGATACTGATTTTGAGGAATCTTAAAATCGTGTAGCCCCGTTGCAATAAGAAATAGTGAACTTCTGAAGAACAGAAGAACAGATCACCTTGGTGATCAACTGTAATGAGCAGGTTGCTTAACAGAAAACTGAGCAGTGTGAGCAGTGCAGCCCAGAGGAAAACAAGAGCCTTATTGAGGATGATGTATTCCAGATTAGTGATAAACACTTGTTTAACAATGTACAAATGAGATTGGACAGAAAGAGACAAATATGAGCTATATTAAAGATTGAATCAGATGGATACAGCTAATGAAAAAGAAAAAAATTCAATGATATGCCATTGACAAGTTTTGGTTACCAAAAAAAAAAAAATGTGACCATGGACAAGGTGTGATGTGAGGTAAAAAAAATTAGAAGTCAGAGTTTTGACAGGAAAAATGCTGAGTTTGGTGTTAGTCAAATTCAATCAAAGAAGTGATGTGCACAGCAGAGCTAAGTATCTGACAAAACTACAGTTCCAGTGATCAGATGGGGAACTTTTCAGTTTGAGAGTTACCGATCGAATGAAGATTACTAGACATATGGGAATGGGTGTGCTATTCAAGGCAGTGGATATAAATCACGAAGAGCAATAGGTCAGACTCTACATGTTTAACTCCCAGCATAAAAGGGCTAAAGGGAAAGTCACAGAACATAGAAAGAGTGTTAGCAAAGAGTCAGATAACAGAATCTACAAGACAATGAAATTATAGAAAACTAGAAAAGGTAAAAATATCTTGTGGCGTTTGGCAGTCAAGTATAAAGAAAATGGCTACAAATTCAAGTAAACTCAATCAAACAGCACAAGCATCCTACAAAATTCATTTCTTAAGCATGGTAATGATGGGAGCCAAACTGTTCAAACAATATGAAGGCAAAAGAAAATAAAGGAAACATTTTCTAAAGTATTATGTAATATGTTGCAAGCACACTTTTCAGAGATTGGCCAATAATTCTTTTTATTATGCTGTTCCTGTTTAGATTTTAATAAGAAGGTTATAATTGCTTTGTAATATGAATTGGAGTATGTTTTTTCTTTTTCTTTTCTTTGCCGTTTTTTATTTATAATAAATTGAGATTATCAGTTTTTTTTAATTTGATTTAAAATTCACTTATAAAAACACCTGAGCTCAGCATATATTTTAAGGGAGAATTTTGACTATATTTTTTTAAAAAATCGTAGTATTTTCTATTTATTTTCTGTTGGGTCATTTTGTTAATTAATATTTCTAAAAGATTGATCATTTCTTCTATGTCTCTAAACTTATTTGTAATCATAAATTCACAACATTTTATAATTTTTTTTAAAATTGACTATATCTAATATTGTGTCTCCCTTTTTTATTGCTAATATTTTACTATTTTGTCATAACCAGTGATCTATATGTATACCTATTTTATTCATTTCTTTAAAAACTAATTAAATAAATTTGTTTATTAACTCTATTTTTTCAGCTCTTTATTGCAATTACTCTTATTTTTTGTTGTTGCTTTCCTTTTTCAGTTTTTTCATTCTGCATTGTACCAGCTTTGTGGATTAAAAATTTAATTAGTTAATATTTGAGTTTTGTTTCTAAGTATTTTTAAAGTCTAAAACCATCTTCTAAATCTTTATTTCTCAAAAATTGTGATACAAGTTCTTTTATTTTCCATAGTTCTAAACATTTTATAACACTTTATTATTATTATTATTATTATTATTATTATTATTATTATTTGGAGACTGAGTCTAGCTCTGTTGCCCAGACTGGAGTGCAGTGGCGCAATCTTGGCTCCCTACAATCTCCGCCTCCCGGATTCAAGCAATTCTCCTGCTTCAGTCTCCCGAGTAGCTGGGACTACAGGCGCACACCACCATGCCCAGATAATGTTTTGTATTTTAGTAGAGAAGGGATTTCAACGTGTTGCCCAGACTGGTCTCGAATTCCTGAGCTCAGGCAATCCACCCACCTCGGCCTCCCAAAGTGATAGGATTACAGGCGTGAGCCACTCACTGCGCCCAGCCTTTTTTTTTTTTTCTTTAACCGGTTAATGATTTAGACATTTAGACATATGTTTTTATTTTTTAAAGTTGCTCTGTTTTTGGTTTACATTCTTGATTTCTAACTTTATTAAAGAGTCGGTAAGTTACTAGAGATTACTTACTAATTCCTGAGTTCAGCAATGCTTCAGAATAATGTTTACTGTCTGTATCATAATATCCCACTACAGAAAAGTGATAGGAATTTGGACTATAGTGGTAGAGTGGGAAAGGAAGTAATTTGAGCCTTGAGAAAGGTTTTTAGGACTGAGACTTCATGATTGCAGAAGGTTGACATGAGGAAGGAGTCAAGCATGATTTCTGTGATTCCGGCTGTGTGGCAGAATGGATGGTGTCACCATTACTGATACAAAGAAGATTGAGAACAATGGCAGAGACTGGGTCAGTTTGGGACAAGTCGTGCTTGTGTTGCCTGTGAGGTATTTAGAATGAGATAACAATAATGCATGGACTGAAAGTCCTTCTCTTGAGATCAAGAAAAAAGTTAAGACTAACCGTATGTATTTTCAAGTCATCAAGGCATAGAAAGTCATTAAACCAATGGCAATGGATTGGTTTACCTGCAAAAAATGTGTAGAATTAGAAAAGTGACAAGATTAAAATCTTGAGCAATTTCAATGGTCTGCCAGAGGAGGAGGAGTTACGGATAGAGAGTGAAGATGAAAAGAGGTGTGTGATATTATGGTAAGATAACAGGATAGAGTATTTTGAGAAAAAGAGATTCAAGAAGAAAATGTCATTAAAAATGAAATTAAGTAGAATGACTTAAAATTATATTGATACTTAATATATTATAGGAAGTTGAATTAGGAAATTGATGGGGATTTTAAACTGGAGTTCCCATTTGTATTATTACTAGTAATACTAATTGAGATTTCAATATTTCAGCAAGTTTTATGAATCATATATTTTTCTGTTGATAATATTGAATGGAGCTGTCAGAACATTCATTAAGTATGGTAAAAATTCGAACAACAAACTATCATGTGTTAAATGCCTACTGTGCTCCACCAGGAGCGATAAGCATCGTACACAATGCCACTCTAAAAAAAATTTCTATCTAAAGCACACAGTGATTTAAACAAAAAACTGCATCATTTAATCAGTATGTCAAGACGTCTCTCATTTTTTTTGCAACTTATAATTTGTCAAGACTTTTCACATTGTTTTATTCATTTGTGACTGTTGTGGAAGAAAAAAATGCGATTCTTCCTCTTCTCTTTACACATCTGCCTTAGCTCTTAGAGAAGGACATCTCTCCTGTCTTCACTGCCTTGTTGGTTTCTGCCCACAGAAAGGGGAGCTGATCATTTGCCTGTTCTGAACATGAGTCATCTGCGCAGGCTTTGCTACTAGACAAGGTTTATTTTCTGTGAAAAGCAGGCAAATGCCCTGCTTTATCTTTCACTTTTTGTACTCAGGTGCTGTAGTTTTCTTTGTGCTACCTGCTCCTGTGTATAAAGCTTACCTAGCCATCAGCTGTCAGCATCTACCCTTGCAATATAGCCACTGCTTCATTCTCTCAGTTCCATTCATGCTACAAGGTAAGGTAGAGCAGCCATACGTGCTTATGTAATAGTTGAATAAAGGGACTTGGGAGTTTGCTCCATAAAAGTAGCTATTCTAACATCAAAGGATTAGACATCTCACTTAGACATCCAGTCAAGTGAATTCCTTTACCATAGTTTACCAGAAAGTAATCCCCTGCATTGGGGATTATTAGATAAACACCCAAATTCACATACACACACACACACACACATGCACACACACATACACACGCACACACACAGACTTTTCTCACTGATGTATTCTTGTGTGTCTGTGAATGCTGCATATGCTCCCTTAACAGGTACATTCAGAGGAGAAGAAATGAATTATATATTATGAATTATAAAACCCAAGTCCAGAGATCTTGGTATTTGACCAAGGTGAAACTATTAATAAAAGCAGATCTAGGATTTAAATACAGATATTCTCAGTTTATTTTCAGTATTCTTTCACCTGCCCTATAATTTTTCACACAGACATATAATTACTTAAATTTGAGTAATTAAAATGTATGTAGTGTTTTTCTTTCAATAGAATATTGGTCATATTTGTATTCATTAATAACTCAATCTAAAATATCTTATTTATTTACTAACACCAAGTAATATATGAACTATATGAATTTCATGAAAAAAAATAGTACTCCAAATTAGAGAAACGGCATTTTGAGAGTAAGAGTAAGAGCAAGAGAGAGAGGGAGAAGAAATTAAATGTTTAAACATACTTTGCATACCTGAATAGGAAATGAGATACTACCAGTTCAGGCAGTTGGCTTGTCATCTTATGTTCCTACATCGGAACTTTGATAGGTCAGAAAAGACATAGAAAAAGAACAAATAAAGAGTAACACTCAGTAAATGCATCAAAACTATACCTATCCCAACCTTGAAATCTTATAGTCTTAAAAGTCAGCCGACAGCCTCATGTAAAAGAAGATGAGTTCCCAGTAAAAATCCTTGAGACTTCTGAATAAAGTGAACGCACTATGGGATAACAAATGGAATATCTAATACTAGAGAATATAGAGCTAATAAAATAATAGAGAAAACAAGTATTTAAAATGTGGATATAAATATTCTCAAAAATATAAACATGTTGAACAACAGGAAGCAAGAATCAACCAAAGACATTTGTTGTCACAAATATATATGGCTGGCATAAGAAATAACCTCGGCTCGGCAGGGTGGCTCATGCCTGTAATCCCAGATCTTTAGGAGACCAAGGCAGGCAGATCACCTGAGGTCAGGAGTTCAAGAACAGCCTGGCCAACATGGTGAAACCCCATCTCTACTAAAAAATACAAAAATTAGCCGGACGTGGTGGCAGGCACCTGGAATTCCAGCTACTCAGGAGGCCGAGACAGGGAGAATTGCTTGAACCTAGAGGCGGAGGTTGCAGTGAGCCAAGATCATGCCACTGCACTCCAGCCTGGGTGACAGAGCAAGACCCCATCTCAATAAATAAATAAATAAATCTAACCAGAAAGTATTAGCTGACGAAAAGAATGGATACAGCCTAATAAAAAAATGGAGGTTAGGAAGAGACTTATTAGTACTCCCATAATAGAAGTACCAGAAATAAAGAGAATAAAAGAGGCAATGAATGAAAAGAAAAACTGAGAATTCATTATAATTGAAGCCATAAAAGGTCAGATTGAAAAGTTATGTAGGATTTCAGTCCTTCAAGAGATGAACATTCCTACACCTAAAGACACAGCAAATGTAAGAGTATCAAAGATATTATCTGAGAGATCCCCAAAGAATAAGCAAATAGTCTACAAAGGAAGCAAAGACTCAAAGTCATATCTTAATCTAAGAATATTTTGACTGTTTTCATAATTTAATAAATAATAGTAATAAAAATGCAAATTAACTTCTCATCTCAAACTACATTATTCTCAGGTTGATGAATAGATGTTCATTTGTTTTTCACAAATTTCCCAATCCTGATTTCCTTGAAATTTAATAAATAAGTTTATACTAATTTCATAGTTAAACAGGTCTTTGTCAAATTGCATTTGTCTACTTTCTAAAGCCTATTCTTAAAAAGCATACAGGGGCATCATAACTCTCTTTTACATTATCATCAAGCAGAGAATTATCTCAGTTGAGAATTGCAGCTTTTAAATAGAATCCTACTCACATAATTGAACTATTTTCCGTTGGTTTCTAAATGTGCTTCCCCATGCTTTCATAAATTTAAAGATAGAGGACAAAAAATTCAAGACTGATTGTTATTTAAAGCGAATTAAGTTAACTTCATGCTACAGAGTCATAATAATACAAAATTCTATAATTGCTGCAACATTTATTTATTTTATATTAAATTAAAAAGTGAAATTACATTTTTCAATCAGAATATGTATTGTTTTAAAGAGACGTTAATCCCTTACTTCACTCCCAGAAGCTCCCTCTAGTGCCTGAAGGATGCAACAGCTCACTGGCAAAGGATTTGTGAGAGACAGACATGAGAATTTTAGTGTCTAAAATGTCTGGCTCAAAGAGCATAGAGATTATCAACTCCAATACCCATTCTTCTTACAAATGGGAAAACTAAGGGTCCAGAGAGAATGCTTTGTTTAAGCTTACGCTGTTAGTGAGTGGTATATCAAGTAGAAGTCAGGTTCTCCACAGAACATGCCATTCTACTCTGTAGACTTGGATTTGGGACAGACAGGCCCAGAGCAGAATAAAAGCAGAAAACTTTAAGAAGATGAGATTTTTTAATTGAAGAAGTTAAGGGATGAGGAAACAGTCATTGGGATAAAGGAGAAAACAACAAGGTTAACATTAACAAAAAGGGCTAGGGAATCATAGCTATACGTTTAAAGAACAGGAACCCACGGCGGGCGTGGTGGCTCATGCCTATAAATCCTAGCATTTTGGGAGGCCGAGGCGGGCGGATCACGAGGTCAGGAGATCGAGACCATCCTGGCTAACACGGTGAAACCCCGTCTGTACTAAAAAGACAACAACCACAAAAAAATAGATGGATGTTGGGGCAGGCGCCTGTAATCCCAGCTACTTGGGAAGCTGAGGCAGGAGAATCGCTTGAACCTGGGAGGCAGAGGTTGCAGTGAGCCGAGATCGTGCCATTGCACTCCAGCCTGGGTGACAGAGTGAGACTCCGTCTAAATAAATAAATAAATAAATAATAAAATAAAGAACAGGAACCCAGAGACAGGGTGATTAAGATGATGAGTTAAAATTTAATATACTTGAGAGTTTATGGATAGATGATTGGAAATATTCTTAAATTGAGCATTTGCAAAAATATAAATTTTATTTGTGGATCTTAAGATCACTAATGAAGTTTAGCTACTAATTCCCCACTTATTAAAATCTGTTATTAACTATTGTTCTCTTCTTGTCAACTCTCTCAGTAGAGATTGCTCACAATGCAGAATATGAAAATGCCAAAGCAAGACAATAAACCTTGACTTCCTGCCCTATCCTAGTTCACGATAATGGACTGGCAGCGGGGTTATTAGTTCAAACAGCCATGATGTATTATCCTTAAGTCGTGTGTGCAACTTTTGGTCTCCCCATCCTTTTGCCAAAGTGTACAAAGGACAATTCCTCTATAGAGAAAACTCTAAGAATTACCTTCCTTTAGAAACACAACTGTAAACAGCCTCATTGCCTTATTCTTGGGTGTGTGACTTTTGTCTTCATACCATGTCTGAGAATTAGTTTGTAAAAATATATTCAACTGTTTCTTTTTAACGAGTATTTAATGTGAGAGTGTGCTGTATGTATAGAGATGTACATCCAACAGGTCATAGTCTGGTGGGGAAAACAGGAAGGTACGGAAGAGAAGCGGAAAATATGGTTTCCAATACCTTTCAATTCTCAGCACTTTTTACATCTTAGCAGTTCTGAAATGTGATGCTGAGTTCGCTGGAGATATTATTACCAAATACATCCTGTCAGGTACTAAGGATACTTGATACATGAGCTACTCTTCACCAACAATACCAGTGTAGGAGGTGAGTGCGTAAGGAAGATATAGCTGGAGTGGGACTCTGAGAAATAAAAATGTGTTAGAAAAGAAGCTTCCACATGGAATAATGCACTATGAGAGCATGGGATTTTAAAAAGTGTTGAGTATGCTGGGGAATTGCAAGTAAGTAGATGAGAATTTCTGAGTTTCTATGCTACATCATTTTATGGAATGTAATAACAAAACTCCTCAAGGCTGACTTGTTTACTCATTAATTGAGCAGTTTCTTGTCAGGCAAAAGTAGTAGAGATTTGGAGACAAATTTCTGTTAAGTCACTTTGAAAAATGAGAAGACTTCATAGTAATTTAGTTCTTTTTCTATTTTCAATTTTCACAATCATCATCATAAATAAAGACAAATACCTAATAAGCTAAATATATTGAGAACCGAACTTGTGCAATGTACTATAGTTAGTATTTTTTCCAACATCATCGCATTTTATTTTTGCAAAAAACTTTTATCCCTGAGGCAATACTATTGAACCACTAGCATCAGAGAAACAGACAAAGTATCAGTGCATTCCACAAAAATCTTCATCACATCATTTAGCAAGTTTCTGTATCTAAAATAGTATATAAAATACATGATTCCTTGTTTTTTATGTGAAACATTAGAGTGAACTTAGAGAGCTATACTTAAGAAAGTTTTATAAACCTGATGGAAATATCATCAAGAAAGTTTTATAAACCTGATGGAAATATCATTAAGAAAGTTTTATAAACCTGATGGAAATATCATTGAATCTAAAATGTTGGGGAAGACCTAAGTGCTGTAAAAATATTCCAGTAATGAACAAGAAGTTGGTGGCTTCACGAAATTGGATAATAGTTCAGTACAGGGAAGTATGGTGGGAACTATGGTAGAAGACTAGATGCAAAAAGAGATCTAAGTACCAACTGCAATTTTACATATATACACACACACACACACACACACACACACATATATATATATATATATATATATATGATCACTAAGGCATGTTATGAAAGTACTGATTAGACCAAACCAAGTTGATGGTTTTCATCCCTCACCACAACTTCTATTTCTTCTACTCATTCACAATCATACCTAGGAGTATTCAGTTGCTCATGTGAGAGCCTCAAGTCCAGCAAATTATTCAATAAATTACTACTCCAAGAGGTTGTCTAAAGTGAATCCTAGACTATTTTCTAGAGAAAGAGATCCAAATACATTTTAGTAGCTTTGGGATACCTTTCACAATTTCACCTTGTCCAATTATCTGACAATAATCCATTATCTTTCTATCACTTTGCTCTCTGATCCCAGTTGATTAATTTAAACTGTTCAGTTTTTCATTGAATTTTTGGCAAATTTTATGTTTTGCTATAAATGTGAGAAATGTAATTTTGTTTGAATTTATGTCTTCATTTCTTCATATAGTCTTACATTATGGTCCTAGAGTAGAATTAATAAATAGGTATTAACAAGTAAATATTCTTTATATCTATTACCAAAGTGTTTTACATAAATATTTTACTAATGTATGCTGTGTGACTATAGTTTTGACAACACTGGATTATACCTTTAATTTTATTTTCTACTAGGAAAAGTAATATCTCATTTTAATTTGTGATGTAAAAATAATTGGTAAGAAAAACAGTAAGAAGTAAAAATTCTAAATTATCTCAGCAAAATATAGGAATAACTGCATAAAATAGAGCATAAAATAGTGTATAAAATAGATCACAAAACATTTTAAAGGTATCTTGGGAGGGGCAGATGAGAGTGAGAGAGGTAGCTAAAAATGTTTTTAAAATATAATCTTATTGGATGAAAGGAAAGAATGAAAAACTAGAATGCTTCCCTGAGATAACTAATTGAGTTTATCAGTCAGTATACAAAATATGGTACCAAAGCTTTGACCAAACTTGATCCACCTGTTTTCAAAAATACTAGTTCCACTTCTTACTACCTGCATAACATAAGGTAAGTGCTTCAATTCCTCAGTAGTTAGATATGACAATTATCCCTATCTTATAGGGATGTTGAGAGAACTGAATTAGACAGTACAGATTATTATAGATTATTAATTATAATAAAATACATATAGATTCCTAACACTTCAAAAAGGCACACAGTGTATACTTGATAAATTATTATTATTACTGTAACAGTTTTTTATTCATAGCAATAGAGTGAAATGTGTCTCAGTATGAACATCCAGAGGGAAAGACAGCTACTTAATAATAAAAATAAGGTATGATTTCCAGATTAACAAGGTGAAAAAATGGAATGAATACCAACTTTATCAAGCACATAAGAATAAAGATTGAATAGAAAAAAGATACAAAAGCATTAACATTAAGAAAATAAAAATGGAAAATAAAAAATGAAAGACAGAATGTGAAGCCAGGTGTTTTTAGAACACTGAAGCTATTCTGTATGGCACTGTCATGGTGGCTACAGGTCATCAGACATTTGTCAAAACCCATGGAAAGTACAATACAAGAAATGAACACTAACGCAAACTATGGAACTCAGTTAATGAGCATGTATCAACAATGGTTTATGAAATGTAACAAATGTGCCATCTAATGCAAGATGTTAATAATAGCAGAAACCTAGGGGGAGGGTAAGGGAGTTTATAGGAATTTTGTACTTTCTACTCACCTTTTCTGTAAAGCTAAAAGTACAAAAAATTATAAAATTTTTAATTTTAATAATTAATTATAATTAATTATAATTAATTATAAAAATAGTGTAGAAATGTCTGTGTATATATATCTCTATATATATGTATCTGTGTGTATATATATATGTGTGTGTGTATATATGTACAGAGAGAGAGAGAAAAAGCGAGAGATAACTCGGCAGAAATTTATAATATATATATTAGAAACTTTATATTAATTATGTATATAATTTAGTAACAACAGATTTTTGTCAACTATGTTACATAATAAATTTGTTAGCTTTTATCGTTAGTTACTTGTATGTTAATATTTCCTTGAAGTATTAACAACACCTTGCAAATAAATGGTTTATAAAATACATATAGATTATTTCATCATTGTAGTAATCCTAAGAGGTAATCAAAGGCAGGTATTAGTTATGCTTTAAGGATTACAGAAAAAGGAATGGTTAACTTCATGGAGCAAGCAAGTTGCTGAGTGGACATAAAGACTAATTCTTCTGATTTTCTGATTTTGGAAAAGACTCATGTCGATAAACGTAAAAAATAAATATATTCTGCAAAACGTGCTAAAAATAATGGACCAGATAAATGAAAACATAAAATGAAATGAAAGATATAAGATGTTTTATCAATCATTACGGAGATTGGGTATGGACTATAATTTCCCATAAAAAAAGGTTTATATTCTTAAGCTGGACTTTGAAAAATCCACAGTTACAGAGAGACAGGAAGAATATGTGTTAGTGTTCTGTTACACAGTGGGGTGACTGTAGCAGTAACAAATCTATTTCAAGGTTGCTAGAAGATAAGATTTTTAATGTCATTACCACAAAGAAATGATAAATGTTTGAAGTAATGGATATGGCAACTACCCTAATTTGATCATTATACTATGTATGCATGCACCGACACATCATATTGTGCCATATATATATACACACACACACACACACACACAAAATTATTATCTGTCAATCATAAATTTAAAAAGTAAATAAAAATAAAATCTAGCTTATACTATTTGCAAGAATCAGAATAAAAAGAAAGTAATGAAAATCTAAAAATAAATGCAAGAGAGAGAGAGGTTGGAGGAGAGAGAGGATGAGTAACAATATTAATGTTAGAAGGTGGACTTCAGGGTTGAAAGCACTAAACAGAAAATAAAATAGGCTGATATGTACTGATAAAAGTCACATTTTGTGAAGCAGATTTGCAGTCATAGAGTTTTACATGACACCTTACAGCAGCTCAATATAAAAAGTGAGAACTACATATCACCTTGGCAACTTGATGAAAATATAATTTGAATAAGAACATTTCATATGTTTCTTTTGAAATTTAAGTAAATGTAAGCATGTCATGAAAATTAACTGACTTAATCCTCACAATAA
The DNA here is from genome assembly GCF_043159975.1 of Macaca nemestrina. Taxonomy (NCBI): domain Eukaryota; kingdom Metazoa; phylum Chordata; class Mammalia; order Primates; family Cercopithecidae; genus Macaca; species Macaca nemestrina. The sequence continues at coordinate 7,326,366 of NC_092126.1, forward strand.
TAACCCTGTGAACTGAACACAATTATAATCTGTATTTACAATTGAGAAAAACTACAAACGATATTAGTCAAAAGGTTTTGACACATCCAATAAGAATGACAAATCCTTCATATGCTTGATTAAGGACAAAAGAAAGGGAGTAAAATAGAAAAGAATAGAGATAAGAAGATTTAACTACAGAGAGTATTTACAGAATAATATATGTTATGATATGCAATTATATGGCAGCCCATTTGAAAACCAAAATAAATGAATGATTTTTGGGCAAAATATGTAATTACCACAATTGAATGAAAAATAAGTGGAAAATCTGAAATGATCACTTAGAAAAGTATTGAAGGAACAGAGACATTCACAGGTAATTTCTATTAAATATATAAAAAGTATGTACTTCAGGTATATTAAAGCAAGGGATGAATATTCATGATCGGAAAATGTATAGATGGTGATATTGGATAGGCATTTGATAAAATTCAGTAGCCATTACTAATAATAACACCAAATAAAATAAGAATGATAAGAAACTACTAATATTAAAAGGAAAACCTGTGACAGCCTTCACATGATTTCAGGCCCAGCCTTCTAGCCTAACACTGAGCAGAGCAGAACTGAGCTGTCCTCAACCAGCCCTGCCTTACCCAAATTGCAGATTTGGAAGCAAAATAAATATTGTCACTTATTTAAGCCAGGGTTTCTTGGCACTGTATTACTGACCTTTTGGACAGGACAATCCTTTTTTATAGGTGGTTATCCTATGCATGGATAGGATATTCAAGAGCATTCCTAGCCTCCTGCCAGTAGCAACCCCGCATATGTATTGACAATCAAAAATATCCTTGGTAGGCAGAATCACTCCCAGTTGAGAATTACTGCTTTAAGCCATTAAATTTTGTCATTCTCTGTTATGTAGTTACAGTAATAGCTTGTCTTTCCCTGCCCTGGATATCATCCCCACCAACGTCCCAACTTAGGGAATTTAACTAGCCCATATAATTAAATCTACACAACATTTATACATAATACATGCATACATAGCATATAGGACTATTTTTAACATCATTTCACAAAGGTATGAAAAGATAATATGTATATATGCCTATGTAATCTTTCTTTTCTCACTCAATACCTTGTAGAAATCAAATAAATGAACAATTTTAAAACTTTTTTATTGGTTATAAAATAATACATCAACTCAAATCTTATATTGGCTATATAATATTACATAATATATCCTGTAATTCTTCTCTTAATGGATGTTCAAGTTATATCTATTATTTTTGTTTCTGTAAACATTAAATAATAAAATATTTCTATTTATATCTTTATGTAGTGGTGATTAGTGTCTTAGAAATATTTTTCCAGGAGAATATTTGCTGGGTTAAAGGTTTTATAATTTTAATAGATGTTATTTGCCTGATTGCTTATTTTTAGATTGTCCTCAATACCTCACATTTCAGCTAGTAGCATACAACTTTTTAATTTGTTCAGAATATTTTATATTCCTCTTAAGATTATACATACACATATATATTACATGCCATATATATATAATGTATGTCAGATTATATACGTATAAGTTCCCACGGGTATAATCAAAACATCAATGTGAGAGGAAGGTTCAACTTGGTGATTTTTAACTTCCCCTTGAACCTGATAAGTTATGACTTAGAGTAACATGGCCCATGAAGGTCCTGCACTCAAAATTCTTTTTTGCTTTCCTAAAGCTTAAACCCTTAAGATTTGGGATAGACTCAATATATCCTCTCACTCAATGTACTTCCCTGCTTTTCATGACCAGTTCTGAGAACCTAGTGACTCAGATGTAGGAAAGAAAGAATGCTATAGTAGTGGAGATTAGCAATGATTCTACTCTCCTTTCAGCCTTCTCACTCACTGCTGCTTCTTCCTGTCTTCCTGATCACCCTTCATGGCCACGGAAGTTCTACTAAATCTCAGCAAAGTTATCCTATATAAAAAAGAACCAGAAGTTCTCCTGTCTGTTTAAAGATATGCATGGAAATGAATTACAAAGACAGATTTCTAATCTCAAAATCATATTAAATTGCGAGTTCTGAGAATTAGAAATAATTGTAAGAAGCATATCTTTTTGGCACTATTAGTGTATGAGTATAATATAAACCATATGAGGCTAGCGGTAATCCACCCTCTTAGTGAATTCCTCTAGTGACCAAGAGCTCACTACTTACAGGGTATCAAATTCTATCTTTACATAGTACTGAGTGTTACAAATGTCTTTGTTTTTTAACCTGAAATCAGGCAATTTGTTAATTGTAACTGTTGGAACTTGTTCTAGTTAATCTTTTCAATAAATTTGTTACAACATCTCTCTTACAAAACAATAAACACTATTAACATGTTGGTATATTTTCCCTTTGCTTTGTAATATGTATGAATATACTTGCATACATTCTAATATAAGTAACAATGTCATTTTTCTATGTCTTTAATTTTTTTCAAAAAGATTTTCTGTAAATACACAATCTATACTATGGATATATTGTAATTTATTTAACCAGTTTCTTATTGAACATTTTTAAATGTTCACAAATATTCAGCATAATGATGTAATAAACAAAGTTTTACACTATTTTTGCTGAAATGTATTATTTTTGCAATTTTATGAATTATTTTGTGCTTACTGGCTTAAAGGATATGAATATTTTAAAGTTTTGAAATATATTTGCATATGGATGAATGTTATATGTATGTTTCTTCTCTTGATTATTTTGTTTTATGACAAAATATATGATTCTTCATATATAAAGAAAGATATATACAAACACACACACAAAAAAACCCACACTCATAGCACTTATTTCTCTCCTGAGCTAAGAAACAAGCAATGGACACAAAAGACAGATACTTGGGAATAAAATTATCTTTATCATTGAAAAAAAGCTTGACTGTAAAACACAACATATCTATAACTACATATTAGGTAGCCTGCTAAAACTATGTACACACACACATATGCATATAAGATAGCCTACTAAATATATATATACACACACACAGTTACTGCAAATGAGAGCTGGCTCTGCAGAAGCATATGGGAACCTGTATTGTCCGAAGTACTTGATTGGAGAAAATGCCTCAATTTTGTAGACTCTCGTATTTATCTGAAAGACCATTATTTCACCAATTATTTGATGCTTTGAAAACAAATCTGCCTTTGCACACCTAGTTAAAAACCCTTCACTAACTTTCCATTGCTCATAGGATAGAGCATAGCACCTGTGTGACCTAGTCTTAACCTGTCACTCCAGCCCTATTATTCACCACTGCTTTCGTTTCTGATGTGTGTATCAGGACCATTGCATATGTGGTTACTATAACATATGTAACTATAGTTACCAGAACATATATTTTACACATATACTTTATATACTATACTACATATATGTGTGTGTGTATATATACACACATATACTGCATGTATACATATACACACACACACAGTTTTAATAGGCTACCTAATATGCATTTCTGAATAGAAATAGATTTACTCACTTTATTATGGAGACACTGGGTGGCCACACACAACTGCAGTTGGGACGGAGCCTACTCTGTAAACTTTCCTCAGGAGAAGCAGAGAAAGCATGTGCCGTGTAGACGATTACATTAAAATGGGAAACAAATTGTTCCTTTTCTTCTTTCAATCTCGCCAATGAAATAAATCTGTTCTCCTAGGAATTGTTGGCCCTTTATAGGAAAATTAGGTGCGGAGAGTAGTCTTCGTTTCCCGACATCTGTACATTTCCATCTGTATGTATTTCAAGGCAGTGAACTTCACTGATTACTCCATATACATGCACATGTATACATGCAAATGTATAAGCACATATATTTATACATATTGTGATACATGTAAATTGATACTAAAGAATACACAAAAATAACAGCTAATAGAAATGTTTTAAAATACGCAATTCTATAATGTGCAATTTGAGTTTTTCCCAATTGTGTTCTAGGGCAATAAACCATTTTTTAAAGAGCTTAGTCAATTTGCTTGCCTGTCTTTGGAGGCCCTCTTATCTATAAATGAAGCTGTTGAAATGCATTTGTTAGTTTAACATTATTCGCTATGAGTTGGTTATGCAGTGCTAATACCGCTGTTCCAAAGGTGGCCACAGAAAAGCTTCCGGTTGGATAAAGAAAACAAAAGGATTATATGTACTGTTTTCATCATGGCCCTCTTTATCTAACATCATAGAGCTTTCTGGAGTTTTACTTTATTGTTGACAGAGTACTGTATTATGATACTTTTATTCATCTTAATGACATTTAGCATTATGAATTTCACAGCAATCATATATTTTTCTATTGTTTTAGAATATACAAACACTTCCTCTGGCTACAGGTTGGCATTATGCTTTCATTTTGTGAAAAATAAATGTAGAAAACAGAGATATTATCAAGTTTCACTAATCTAATACAATTTTGAAGTAAATTTATTTGTTTTAGTCGGTAAATCAGATAATTTTGCCACAAATTATTAGGTTAATTAAAATTCAGTTAATACTTCATAGATTTTATAGATTGAAAAACATGAAACTATAGCTTCAGTATAGCTTAACATTTTATATTTAAATGTATTTCTTTGTCTTCTTTTCATGAGAGAAGTTACATTTTTTTCAGTTTCTCTGACAATTTCAGGGCTAGACGAACTAGGTCCCAGTTGTCCTGTTTTTCTATTATACTCTTAATTAAGTTTTTTTTTTTGTTTGTTTTTTAAAGAAACTAGGCAGTAACCCTTTCATTTCTGTTATCTTCAGAATAAAATTGGATGACATGTCCAGTGCCAATGTACCTTTCAGACGTTTAATGCTTTGTCAGTAATCTATCCATTCATCTGTCCATCAAAAATCCCTAAGATGATTTCATGAGCAATGAAAGCACTAAAACCAACTTTGTGGAAATACTGGTGCTCCGGAAGCAGAAATTCATTTTATTTCAAATTATAATTGGACTAGCATACCTCTGATGTATATTAATTATGACAACTACTATTATCATTATTTAGAGGAAGGGTCTTGCTCTGTTGCCCAGGCTGGAGTGCAATGGCACAATCATAACTCACTGTAACTTCAAACTCCTGGGCTCAAGTGATCCTCCCACCTCAGCCTCCTAAGTAGCCAGAAGTACAGGTGTGCCTCACCATACTTGGCTAATATTTAAAATTTTTTTGTAGAGATGGGATTTCACTATGTTGTCCAAGCTGGTCTTGAACTCCTGTTCTCAAGTGGTCTGCCAACTTTGGCCTCCCAAAGTGCTGGGATTACAGGCATGAGCCACCAGGCTTGGCCTTATTTTAATTATTTTCTAATGCAGTTGGGATAAAGTGAGGGAAGCGGAACTGTATTTGTTTTATTTTATTTTATTTCCATTTCCACATCTTTAACCTTGTGGCAATACAAACTAAATTTTACTGTTTTGTATGTATATTCATAGTCGTATTGAGATTGTTTTCTTCCAGTCTGGCCAGATAGGTTATATTATACAGAGAAGAGCTTCCCAACTGATGCAGTGAGGCAGAGTAGATTACAGGCCTTTGATATACTGTTTCTTCCTGTCCTTGGGGCGGGCCTGGTAAGATTTAGGGGATTCACATGGCTGTCAACAGGCAGGAAAATCCTCAACTATTTACTCCAGCTTGTCTGCAAGTATTATTTTGAAGTGTTATCTTACGAGAAAAGCCATAAAGCAATGCTACCAACTACAGTAAAGGTTTGCTTAATTTTGCTCACTGAATATAGATCTGTATCCATTTTCCAGAAAAATATAAAGTAGATAGGTGATATTTAAAATATATACCCTTAGACTGAGAATCTTGAAAGTTGTGAATATCACTATAGTATGTCATTTTCCTTAATAAAATGCCATAAAATATAACTGAAAAAATTAAGCAATCACTTAATGAGTCAATAAATAAAGGACCAGATAGTTTTAAAGCTATTAAAATGCATTCTCACTGAAACATCCAATAAAACAATATTATAAATCTCCACATACACACATCACATTTCCATAGAGAGCTAATCTGAATTACGCCCAAATGGAAGATGTCACTTTTTAAGTTACCTAAGGTCTTTCTCTTTCCTGGCTAATAACCTAATATCGTTTTCCTGACTTTTTCTATTGCCAGAATTAACAGTTGCCTTGCTCTTTCATGGCTTTTGTTCATGTAGAAACAGTTTGTTACCACTGCATAAATAATTACATATATGAAGGGTATCCGAAAGCTATGTTACTTGCAGGTAGTAGTAGGTAGTAGGCAAGTCTCTATCAATATCAGCATGATTGATTTCTGCACATCACTTTGGTGGGGTAAATTTAATAACTATGGGTTAACAAACTGAATCTGTCATGGTTCTCCAGATATTTTAAACAATGCAAATGCTAAATCTTCCAATGAAAACCATCTACTGCACTGAATTTTCTCTAAGGATACATTTTTCTTCACCTACAAGTGAAAACAGAAATGCTGTGTTTTTTTGTTTGTTTTTTTGTTTTTGTTTTTGTTTTTTGCCTGGAGTTTCAGCTATTGAAGCTATGAGAGAAAGCCATGTTTGTAAAGAGAAATTAAAAATTGTTCTTTATTATATTTGCTACAGAATCCAGTAATGGGTAATCAAATAAAGTTCTCCAGGGGTGAAATGAAAGAACAGTCCGTACACCAATCTATTTATCTCCTCAGTCCACCTCTGATCACACTCTACCGTTTCCTGTCTGCAGGCTTGGTTTGTGTGCAGGTCAAATGACCTCCTATTTTCTTTTAATATAGTTTTGCCCTGGCAGGGGGCAGTATGATGACTCAACAACTAGGTCGTTATTAGTCACCTCCCCCTTAACACCACCCCTTTAGACACAATGCAAAAGGCAGTATTTAACCGATCTTATTGTTCGTAGAAGAAAATCATCTATATGGGTTACATCTACACACTAAGAAAGAGGCACTTCATCCATACATATGAAAACAAAACTGCCAAAAGATTTCACATGATTGTTTACTTGATGCACTTTTCAGAAAAAACTGTCAAACCAACAATAATAATAAGGCTTATACTTAAGCAGTAGATCTTAAGTAAAAAGATGTACATAAATCAAACTTTCAGAATTTAAAATATTTTCCATCTGTTATGGTTTTAAGGAAGGTTTATCTTCTGATTTATGTTCAGTTGTTAACACTTCTTCACTGTTTAACTTCAGGGTTTCTGAATCACTATCTATACTCCCACTTCTACTAAGCTAAAGTAGTTAATGATTTGTAAAACACTTGTGTGCTTAAAGGTAATCAAAGACTCTTGAAAACTATGTCTAGCCCTAAAAAAAAAAAACAAAAAAAACAAAAAAACAAAAAAAAACCCTTATTTTACAAATGTACCTTTCATTTATAGTTACTTTTAACAACAACAACAAAAAAGCACGGCAGCATGCACATGATCAAAGGCAGAATTCCCTATATCTAATAGTAAGAATAGCTACTATAATGAACACATAATTTAGGCAGTAAAATAGTAATTTTATAAGCATTAGTGGTAAGCTTTTTAATAAACCTTTCAGGTATGTATTGCATTCCTAATTTGCCAGATGAGTTAACTGAGGATTTAGGGTCTTTGCTAATATAATTCCAGGTGATTCAATTTCAGAGAGTAGAGAAGAAATTGGAATCCAGGTATATTTGGATCGAAAGCCTATGGTTTTTGTTTTCATACTGTATTTGCTCAATTGCCCATTTTGTATCATTTTCAGGCCCAAGAAATTGTATCTCTCAGAGGCTCATGCCTGATTTGTGACAGCTTCTAAAAAAGTAAAACAACTGGATCCTCCTTTTTCTGCTCCTGGTGCTCATTACAAAACTAACTGGGGTTTTGCCAGACAGACTCTGTGTTGGGAGAACTACAAACATGAGTTCTTTGCCCTGAACAAAATCGCTGATTCTTACAACTCAAGTGGGTTTTGATCAGTTTCCTCTTCTGATGTCAGGGTGGTACTGCCAGTGCATCTTGCCCAATATGCAGTGAGGGCAGAGAGGGGCCCACTCACTCACGTCACTCTCTGAAATGAGTCCATGTAGAATAGGCCGGTTCACCTATTTTCCAGGCGGTGACACCCAAACCTGGTACTGTTCACTTAAAAAATGCTTACAAATAGGAGAATCGCTTGAGCCTGGGAGGCGGAGGTTGCAGTGAGCTGAGATCGTGCCACTGCACTCCAGCCTGGTGAGAGAGGACAGAGCGAGACTTCGTCAAAAAAACAAAAAAAGAAAACCTTGCAAATAAACAGTATTGGAACAAGAGGAAAGGGCCCAAACAAGTCTGGCACCTTCTTCCTCTTCATCATCTATTCTTTTCTTAAATTTGGACACAGAGCACTTAAGTATCTGCTGTGTGCTAACCACCTTGCTAAGTGCTGTGGGTCATAAGCATAGTTCAAGGAAAAATAAATAACAGTCGAAACTATGGTAGAGAAAGAGCTGTGCAGAACAGGATCAGAAGTGTTCTCAATTCCTCCTCCTTGTCTGGGGTTAGTTTGCTGGGCTTACCATAACAAAATACCATAGACGGGATAGCTTGAACAAGAATTTATTTTGGGAAAAACTATTCTGGAGGCTGAAATTTCAAGAGCACGGTGTTGGCAGGGTTGTTGGTTTCCCCTGAGGCTTCTCCTCTTGGCTTAGAGATGGACGGGTGCCTTCCCACTGTTCCCCCACATGGCCTTGACTTTGTGTGTGCCACCCCTGGTGTCCCTTATAAGGGCACCAGTCTTACTGTGTTAGGGTCTCACGTATGACTTTATTTAGACTTAATTACCTCTTTAAAGGCCTTACCTCCATTTACAGTAACTTTGGGGTTAGGGATTCCACATATGAATTTGGGGAAACAACCCACCCATAACAATAACCATTACATAAATGTCTATAATGTGCAGTGGACATAAGCCAAGGTAGGTCAGACACCACATGCATGGAGCTAGGAGCATGGATGCTTCAGCCAGTTTGGGTTCGAATCCCACGTCTGATACTTCTTAATTGTATAATCATTGGTGAAATGTCTTAATGTTAGTGCTTCATCAGTCAACCTGTTAAACCAGACAATAAGAGTACTTACCTCCCAGGGTTAATGTAAATTGCTTTGTATCTATTATTTTAGGAAGTTGAAATAAAAGTTGGCTATTAGTGGTGGCTAAGTGGTTTTAAAGATGGTGCTACTCCTCTTTCTTCTCTCGATGTAACACAATAGGAACTGTGAGAATAAAAGGTAAAAGACAGAGGAAATAAAATTCTTTAATTGAAAGATATTAACATACACCAAGTGTTCTTAATTATAATCATTTATTATAATGTGAAGAAAGGTACAATACAAAACGACAATAAATTTGTAGCTTAATTATTTTCACAAATCTTTGTTGAGCACTTATTAAGGTGAGAAAGTGCTCCTGGTATTTTGGAGACAGCAGGGAACAAAATAAACAGGAATTGTTATTCTAGTGAAGCTTACATTCCAGAATGGATATATATCACTTCCACGTTTAACACTCATTTCAGAAATAGGGGAAAGTAAGACACACCCAATAGGAAAAAAAAAAAAAAAAAAAGTCAACTGACAACCTCATAAAGCAAGTTAATATTGCTATCGCGTAGCCAGAAAAAAACACCCAGGAACCATACTAACTCTGGGGCTAGTTAGATGGGCTTCCCTAAAGGCTCCCTTGATCCCTGTGATGCCGGTTTGGGATTTTCTTACCCTACGTCCAGACACACCCGGACCATCTTCCCGCCCGGCCCGGCTCGGCCCTGTCCCGCGCCGCGCGTGGAGCGGGAGGGAGCCCGGCCCTCGCGTAGGTACCGGCTCCGGGGTCGCCGCCAGCCTCCGCTGCCCGTCTCCCCGCCCGCGGCAAGTCCACACTGGGGCCGGGTTTGAAGCAGCGCCGCCGGAGGCGGAGGGCCGGAGGTCCTGCCTTTGCCCCACGGCCGGTGGCCAGCTCGGCAGGTCCCTGGTCCCGGCGCGGTGGTCGCCCAGAGCGCGAGTGACTTTGTCCTCTGCTGGGTGACTCCTGGCTCACGTCACCAGTTTGACAGCCTCTCACCAAATCAGAGAGCGGCGCTCGCCGGGAGCTCTGGGCGTCACCGGGAGCTCCCGCAGATTAGAACTCGCCTCTCCTAGCTCCTCCCCTCAGTCTCATTTAAAGCTTCCCACTGGTTTTCCTGAAAACTTGAGTGGGCTCAGTTTCTGCAGCGCTTTCTTCCACTGCAAGATGGTAAGTGAGGAACTGGCGTTAGCTAGTCCGCTGGCAAACTTGGGTCTCTGGAAGTTAATGAGCTTTGCATTTAGAATTTATTCCACCTTGGGAGCAAGATTTCTCTGCTACCCACCAATTAAAACAGATCCTCTCTGCTGCCCTCTCTTTTCGTATCCTCTATCTGCTTTCTCTCTCTCTCTCTCTCTCTCTCTCGCCCTCTCTCCCTCTCCTCTCTCTCTCCTCTCTTCTCTCTCCCTCCCTCTGTTATTACTACTTTCCTTACTTTCTCCCCAACTTCCTCCTCCCCCTGCACTCTCTTTTCATTTCCACCTCTTCCTCTAGATTATGCATATATTTGCAAACACTTGGACATGAACTTGTCTAGGGATATTTGGGGTTTGTTTTCTTCTCAGGTATCAATTGCATAATAGCTTAGCTCTGATTTAAAAAAAAAAAAAACTCAGGGAAGGAGTCTGCAAACACGCTTTTATAATAAAAGAAAATTGCACTTGATAAACTTTTGGCTGAATTTCTTTGGTCTGCACTGCCCAAGCTGGACTTGCTTCAGAACTGGAATTTTTCAAAACTTAAATTACTGAGAACATTAACAAAGTGTGATTGAATTGACTTAACTTTTTTTTCTCTTTCTTCTTCTTATTTGTTTTCTCTCTGTTTACGTTAATGCCCAGAGAAGCTCTGTAGTAGTCAAAAAGAGTTTTTCCAAAGCTGGGCTCTGCTAAAATGAATGGTTTTTACCTGATTAAGCATTGACAGATAATTTAAATTTGGTGTTGTACCAATTCACCCAGGAAGGCTGCATACCTGCCCCTGCCTGGACATTTGGAAAGACTGTGTGTCTGAGGTTCAAGAAGTGGAGGGCAGGAGAGTGTTCACTGGATCAGAACACAGTGGAGAATACATGCCAGTTAGTGACAAGATAACTTTGGAGGAGCATGAACCCTAGTGATGGGCAGAACTAGAGCTTGCTGTCTTTGCTAACAAACTTCTTTCAGCTTTGATTATATGTTTACTTGGAGTGACTTTATGCTCCTGTGCCTAGTGTTGGGAGCAAAATGTTTTAATTATCTCTGGGACAGAGATAGATAGATAGATAGATAGATAGATAGATAGATAGATAGATAGATAGATAGATAGATACATACATACATACATACATACATACATACATAGACTGAGCCAGCAGCATGTTAGGTCAGAGGGAAGAGAAAGGAAGGAATGAGGCAAGTATGATTCAGAAACAAAAATGAAGAGGTTAGTCTATATTATGTCATATCCATTTCAGCTTTAGCATTCTGCGTTCTTTGTCCTTCAGGAGTTTTAGAAATATAATTAAGGTATTTGCTAGAAAGAACCAAATAGTTCTTATGTTTTTGCATCATTAAGTAGAATTCCCTTTATTCAGATCTTGGGTAGACTATTAGATGAGCTGGACGTTGCAACAGAGAATCCTTCTGGATATGTACAAATTTTACCCATTCAATGCTAGTCTGCTCTTTTCATCAAAGGGCTTAAGGGAAATTCTGGGTAAACCAAGAAACTCATTCCCTTTTAGTAATTGTAATTTGACCACCCCAAAATTAATATGGATCTATACTTAACACCTTTTCTGATTTTTTTTCTTTATATTTCACTGCATATAATTTCGGTACTTCTCCCACCCTTTCCCCCTTTTAAATCTCCATCACCCCATCTCCTGGGACCCTGCACTCCCCCCATTCTGAATTTCACAGAACACCATTCTGCCTTGCCAAGACCAGTACTTTGTAGGAGGCCAGAGCTATAATTGCCCGTATTCCACTACAACGTCAGAATCTAGTGTTGACGTTTCCACGGAGACTTGGGTCTCTTTCTGGGCTGCTGGTCTCCTGGACAACAGGGAGCTCCAACAAGCACCACAGGCACAGGGTAAGTTCTGCTCTTCTGCTTCCCTGACAGATCTGGAGCTCTTTTCCATACCCGTGGCTACAGAGCATCATGGGCTAGGACTCTAGAATAAGGGACGATATGGAAAAGTTAAGTAAACCCAAGGACTCCTGATTTTTACAGTCAGAAAGCCTGCTGTTTTACACTTGCCAAATGGTGAAAATGGGATTCTTTACCTTGCCCACCGGATAGCATGTATTTCTCCCTACACTTTATAGTTCTTGGAGAGTCCTATCTCACTGTGGGAGTGTGAGTCTGGATCAAGGTTTTATAAACAACACACCAGCAGAATGTCTTTGGAATGAGGATACCAGTCGGAACACTTCTTTTGGAATTCAGGAAAGTTTCCCTGAGTTTGAGAGAAAAGCAAGGAATACTAGCTTAATTTTTATTTCATAGAGGAAGTTCCATGGATAGTGTGTTAGAAGTGGAAAAAGGATTCCCTTTTACACACAAAAAAAGCTTCAACTTTGGGAGAAGTATAGCATTGACATAAAATGACATATTAATTTTGATCTGTGGCATGCGAGCAATATTTATAAGTATTAAAGAAATGTCTGTGTTAAACACTCCGGTTTCTTAAATAATTCTCAGACACCCTAGAATTAAATATCCATACCATTGGTTCTGCCACATGATTCGTTTTATTTTTTAAAAAGACACAAACAAAGGAACTCAAAAAATTAAAAGCACGCTTAAATGTCACAGAGGATGTTGTTGAGTATTAACTTTCCACTACAAGCAACAGTAAAAACAAAATGCCCAAGAGTGTGAACCCAAACTACTTATGCCGTTTTATTCCTATCTCCTTACTCACCATTTCACTTTAATCAAAAATATTTCAGTATCCACAGTATAACCAGAGAAGGGCAAGAGTCAAAACTATACTAGATGAAGAAAAGAAAGTAAAAGTAAACCCGGTTAGTATGCCCATAGTTTTTTATTGATAGATAGAGCTAACTGTCAAATATGGGGGGAAAAGCCACTCTGAAAAAAAAATTTATAAAATATACAGATTAAAATAGTTGAAACAGATAAGGTCTGGGCACAGTTTTGAGATTTTCATTAAGATCTTCAAAGAAGCAAGGTCCAAATAGTTTTAAAGTAGAAAGTGCTACCACATAAAATTCCAAATAAATACAGTCCGTTAGATTAAAACAGGCAGGCAGACAGGCAGAGAAACTAGTAGCATTACAGATTAGAATTTAATTATAGAGCCAAACAATATATTATCAAGTGCTCAAGCTTAGAAAGCAAGATAAAAACTAGAAAAACATAATGGAATTGCAATGTTATGCCGAGTTTAGGGGGAGATCAGTAATATGTGCATAAATTAATGACAAAGACCGGACAGTCTTTATTAATTTATCCAGCAGGAATACATATATTAGGCAAGAATGTGACCCCTTCCTGCTTATAAAAATTTACGTCTTTAACTGCTATGTGATCCAGTGTATAAATATTTGTTTCTCTCAGCTTGCTTGCCTTTTCTGAAAAACTTTAAATGTCTTGTTTTCCTGTATGGCAGCAATAGCTGTTTAAGAAAAATAATTGAACCTACTAAACTTTCTGATTTGATTTGATAAGTTTCTTTATTACACAGAAACTACAAGACTATTTTCTCAGTTATCCATTTGTATTTTCACAGATTCATTCAGTGACTCAAATTTTTCTCTTCCGGACTTGTGCTCATGGGAAGAGGCTCAGCTTTCCTCTCAGCTCTACAGAAACAAGCAGGTATGTGTAAGTCAGAGCGTTGAGACTGGTCGTGTTCTGCGTGATCCGTTCCCCACCGTTAATATCTTGCTTCTTTTCCCTTTTGAAATTCATGCTGACTCAGTTTAGAACTAAAGTGACTGTGTGTCCACAGAGAGATCAAAGTTAGATGATCAATGTCAGAGAAAAGAAAAACCACCAAGATACTCTAGAAAGGCCTGCAGTCAAGCTCCCACTTTACACATTTTAGCCGTATGACCTTGAATCCTTTGCCTTTTCCTCATTTATGGAATTGTAATCCTTGTGCTGCCTATCTCAGAGGGAATTTGAAAAGATCAAATGATATAATGAGTGTGACAGTATTTTTAAACCATAACATCGCTAATACTTGGAGAAGAGATAATGATTATAAAATATTTTCCTAAGATTGCTTTTTTCATGTTCTGTTAGTTTTGCCCCTGAAGGGTAATTTAATCTCGTGGACATACAGACAGATCAATCTGAGGCTGAAAGAAGCCAACCCACCTCTGTTTTTATTTTTTATTTATTTAAACATGCAAGGGAGGAGTCCAGCAAAATCTTGCTAATACTTGGAGAAGAGAATGATTATAAAATATTTTCCTAAGATTGCTTTTTTCATGTTGTGTTAGTTTTGCCCCGAAGGGTAATTTAATCTAGTGGACATAGAGATAGATCTATCTGAGGCTAAAAGAAGCCGACCCACCTCTGTTTTTATTTATTTATTTAAACCTGCAAGGTAGGAGTCCAGCAAAATCTTCCTAAACATCATTTTTGATATTTAATTTAATCTAGTGGACATACAGACAGATCAATCTGAGGCTGAAAGAAGCCAACCCACCTCTGTTATTTATTTATTTATTTAAACATGCAAGGCATCATTTTCTATATTTAATTTAATCTTGTGGACATACAGACAGGGCAATTTGAGGCTGAAAAAAGCCGACCCACCTCTATATTTATTTATTTATTTATTTATTTATAAGTGCAAGGAAGGAGTCCAGCCACATCTTCCTAAACATCATTTTCTGTATTTAAACAGTTGCCTGCGGCTCATTTTCCTTCATATCTACCTGATTCCCTTGTGATTACAAGTTTAAAAGTATTATAATCTCTCCAAACACTTTGCAATGAATGAGAATTCAGAGCACAAAGCTGAACAACTGGGCATTAGGGGAACGTAGATTTAATTTAGGCCTCTCAGGATGAGGGCTCCCCGTGCTCGTGCTCACACAACAAACACTAGTCAAGTCAAGGAGCAGTGGCATTACTATAAGGTTACAGAGTCAGTACAGTGGAGCAGCCTTCACCACTGTCTGCTTTTTGTAGCTGCAAGATACCCTGGTGCAGAAGGAAGAAGAACTCGCTAGGTTACATGAAGAGAATAATCACCTCAGACAATACCTGAATTCTGCTTTGGTTAAATGTCTTGAAGAAAAGGCCAAGGTATGTGTGTATCTACTTTATAAGAACAAAGCAGTGATTTGAGAAAGGAAATGATTTATGTCAAACTCCTTGATTAAACAGGGTATCTTGATATGCATTTATGAGATAGATGATTTTTCTTAAGGAAATATGGCTGTTTCACAATAATTTTTATCTATCATTTCTCTGAAGTACCTCAGGCGTCAGTCATATATTACAAAAGAAGTTGCTTAAAAATCAAATGCTAGTCGGGGGTGGGGGTTGCTTAGACAATCAGGGTTAATCAAAAGGCAGAATTAGATGGATGGAATACTGGTATGGGAAGCAGATCTAAAAGACACTCAGTTCTTTTAATAATCTGTTTGACTTTAGGCAAATCATTCTTACTTAGATCCTCACTTCACTTCATCTGTAATGGATGGTCTAAAAGGTCCTTTAAAAATTCTGCTAGATCTAAAATGCTGTGAATATTGCCGGAGTCCAAATCTCTTGATTTGGCATTTACAAATTACATTAGGCGTATACAATTACCTTATCATTTAATTCACATTTTTTTCTCCACTTTTAAAATGAGCTATTTCTAACTCAAGGATAAATAACTTGCCTATAGTCTTTTTCTGTTCATGCTCAGTTCTTTGCCTTTCAATTTTTTATTATCTATTTGCCATTATGTTATCATTAATGCTTTCATCATCAATCTCTTCTGTACTTCTAGACAAGCTACATTATTTGATATTATTTGGTCTAAATTGATGATGCTTCTTGCTACTGTTACTAAATAGAGCAGTTTGGAGAACAGAAGACACTAGATTTGATTTCTTTACAATTCAGTTGCCTTTGTTAAAAAGAGAATACATCTTGGTTATTTGCCTGGGCTCCTGACTCCAGCCACCATTCCATAAAAGGACACTTATTATATTATTAAGTGATAATAACTAGGCAGTTTGATCTGTCACTCTTAATAATTTTCCAAGATTTAGAATAATTTAATATCTCAGAAGTGCTTTGAAAGTTAATGAAATAAGAAGAAGCAGTGTTGTATAGTGTTTAATCAGAGGATCTGTCTAGATTGGGGTGACTTAGGTTTATGTCCAAGCTAAATCATTCTCAGCAAGCCATTAATATGTCTGTGCCTTAGTTTCCTCATTAATGAAGATTTTAATAACATCTATATCCAATGAGATAATACATATAATCAGTGATTTATAAATTATAGTCAGTGATAGTTTATTTGTAAATGATAAATATATTATTTATAAATAATATTATTTATAAATAAATATAAATATTATTCATATAAATTTATATTTACTTATATAAATTTATAAATAATATAGATATAAATATAATTTATAATATTTATAAATAAATATAAATGTTATTTATAGTATTTATAAATAAATATAAATGTTATTTATAGTATTTATTTTAAAAATGATTGTTTATTTATAAATGATAGCTTAATAAGTGAAAGTGCTATTATTGTTATAATAATAACTTGCCTGTGCTGAAATCTTAAAAATACCATCTGGTCCTTTCAACATTTAAGAAAACTGAGCAAAAAATATGATTTAGAGTTTATAGGCTGTAATTTGTCATCACAGATTTTACTTTACAAACAAGCTAATCCAATCCATCTTACTTGTGTGTGAAGAGAAACTTAATCATTTTTTTCGAAATAATTTAGTTAACTAGTAAATATATGAAAAAAGTATAACTTTCAAATATCACTTCCCTAGAAATTGCTCTCATCTGATGAGTTCTCCAAAGCATGTGGAAAATTCAGGAAGGGGAAGAGAAAATCCAAAGAACAAAGATACTCTCCTGCTGAGATTCCCCATCCCAAAAACGCCAAAAGAAACCTCTCTAGTGAATTTGCTAACTGTGAAGGACAAGTTGGGCCCCCTGTGGATCCCTGGGTCCTTCAAACACTTGGGCTAAAAGACCTTGACACTATCGATGACACCTTACCAGCTAACTACAGTGCCCTCGCATCTCGTCCCAGAAGAGTCGCCAGCACATTTTCCCAATTTCCGGATGATGCAGTTGATTATAAAAATGTCCCCAGAGAGGATATGCCAATTGACTATAGAGGTGACACAACAACCCCCTTGCACAGCACTGCCACTCATGGAGAAGATTTCCACAGCCTTTCTCAACTTTCAAATCCCCCAGTGGGGCTGAATACTCTTCCTTACTATACTGCTAATGTGTCACCCAACAAGACAGAGATGGCATTTTCCACATCCCTGAGCCCTCATTGTAATGTGAAAACTCATTCCTTCCACCAGGGACAAGCCTTTGTGCGTCGAGATGAGGAGGGAGGCTGGAAGTTTACCTGGGTCCCTAAGCAGTCTTAGTGACCCCTCTTTTTTATCACAAAGCACTGCCATGAACTGTTTACAAAGACCTCTCTTGCACTTGAATTTGACTATGTGGAATACAGAAGCTATTGCTTAGACGGTCTCCTGCCACTTTAAATGTCACTCTCAATTACCCACCTAAATCTGCAGGGAATGGCTTCCAAGAATCCATAATGAAACATGTCCGCGCTTCTTTCACCTAAATTTGACTTGTTTACACACCAATACCTGCTATTGACATCCTCCCTTTGCCCTATACTTGAAGAGGTATTTTCCATTTGCTTCTATATTCCTTTAAGACCTAGATACATTTTTCCAATTATAACCAGTTTAACAGATTTTCCTCTTTTAAGTAGTTGAAATATTCACAGCCCTTTTACTTTTCTCCCTTTGTCATTTCTGAAAACTGCCTTTAGAATGAGCCCTATTTTTGCTTCAAGTACTTACTACTGCATGTTCAAATACCTGAGGGTGGGGTAGAACAAGTGTCTTTGCCCATCACCACTACTACTGAAGACATGATATGGATGTGTGTACTGTTATGTTCATGGCAGTTCAAAAAGTTCAGTGCCCCATGGTGGCATTGACAAAGTCTCTTAAAACAACTGTAACTTCACTAACAATCAATATCACAGATAAACTTTAAAATTACAAAGAATTTAAATTAGTTTTAAATGCCTCATGATGTATCAGCTTCTACATGTGCCCAGCATTGTTTCTTTAACCAACATGACTCCAAGAAGAACATTTTGAGGGACTGTGGTAACAAATCTAGTCATCGTCTGCGACTACCCAGATGCTGACAAACTCTTATTGCTGAAAATAGACTAACCTAGCTCAGCCATTGTCTCATTCATTCATTCATTCACATATTTATTTTTTCATTGATTAGTCCACCCGAGATATCTGTAGAATACCTAATGCCTACTTTGTACCAGGCACTATGCTGTGTGATAGTGATAAAATATAAGCAATTTAGGCACTGTGACCACCATCATGAGACTTAGACCTATTCATCGGTTATGACTTTGAGAAAACGACTTCCCTTTTGTGAAGGTTCAGTTTCCCAGCTGTGGAATACAGAAGTTGGACTACATAATCACTAATATTCTATGAATTGAGGCTAGGTCCTATCAGATTTACTCCAACATGGCAATTTCAGGTCATTGAAGAAACTAAAGAGAAGTCTTTGGATAGGCACTGCGAATATTATGTAGGGTAAATTTTATGTACAATTAATAAAATTCAAAAATATAAGTCGTTTGAAGTTAATATTGGAAATCATTGCTCTGATCACAGTACTCTTTTTCTAGAGCCCATTTTGCAGTTAACTCAGTCTTACTATGTGAGAATAATTTGCATCTAAAAATAGATACATGTTAATTTTTAAATAAGTGTGGATAGATTGAATATAAATATTGCTATCAAGGACTTCATATTTCTAAATTTGAAACCATATATTTTTAGTGCTTGTGCTAGTTTTCTTCTTTCCCATCTCTCAAGACCCCTATCATTCCCAGAGTAATTTACACATCCTGTGTGTGCACCTATGTTTTTTAGACAAACTTCAATTAATGATGAAATCCTTCATGTTGAAACCTGTTTTCATTTTTCTCTTTTCCACATCTCAATAAGTCATCTTGCACAATCCATATCTCATAGGTCAAGTGTGTTGGTTAGGAGTCTTTGTAACAAAGACCTGCTTTTCATTGTTGTTGCTGTTTGCTTGTTCCTTTATTTTGGTGATGTAAGCAAAAGTCTGTTATAAAATTTTGTTACCACCCACTTTTAAAAATAATTTATGAAGAAAATCCAATATAGTAATTAATATTATTCGCTGGAGTACTTTAATAAGTAGAACACATTCCATTTTCTAAAAAATAAAATAAAATAAATAACTGTGCCTTTTGCATTCTGGTGTCTGTGCCCCTGGTTGGTGAAATTTGTCTCTTTTTAGAATAAGAGATTTAAGAATTGGAATTACTGTACTTTAGTACACTAGGAATTGAGAAAGTAATATAACTAATTTTGAAAGTCTGATAATCAAGCTGTAAAAGGAAATGTATCAGTTAACAAATATTTATTTTGCATTCCTTGCGTGCCTTATCACGTGTTAAGTACCATGAGGATACACCCAGGCTTAGCACAATGTATTTGGTTTATAAAACAAAACCACACAAAATGTCATAGCTTTTGATAGCTTTTAAGTGAAACTTAATTTTGGCCCAGTTTAAAGATATTACAGAACATTTGGGATAACATGTGATGTTTTCCTGGCTTATATCATGGATGATATTATGGAAGACAATTACCAAATGTTTTTGAAATCGTGTCTTTAAATATTTAATATCCATTTAAATTATGTATAGAAAATTATTTTGTTCATGTTTGAAAATTAAAAATTTCTTTCACCTGAGTGTATGTTTTACTTGTATGGCTTCACCATGTCTCTCTAGTAAACCGCAGTTCATATTTTAAGCGATAGTGGGAAATAAAAATGAAGTCTTTTGTGATTGTGATAACTATTTATATATTATGCTTAACATTCCCTAATAGTAGATTTTCTTCTCCTGGTTTGTAACCATAATCCTGTGTATTTGCATTTCTTTGTATGATATCTATGGTCAGACTAATGTCTTCAGCATTTAGGGCTTAATGGTTCTTTGCCTTCTCTAGGGTACATTAATGAGGCTTTCAAATGTTAAGTGGCTTAGAGTCCAGTGCCTGCTGGATACACTACTCTCTTAACTAGCCACACATAAAAATTAGAATCCAGTATTGATTTTTTAAATTTGTTAAATTTTCCAATGTCCTCTGACCATCTGAAAGATAAATCATACTTGTATCTCACTAGTATCTGGAAAAAAAGGATGTTGTTAAACGTCAGCTATGAAGGTGATGTTAAAAAATGAGACTATTCAAGACTTCAATGATGCTAACCTCTAATTTTGAAAAATCTGAGGAAAAGGAGCAATATGAATTAATGGAAGAAATTGTCTGTTTGACTTAATTCAAGAAAATGACTTTTTAAAGAAAGTATGACAAATGGATTTAACAACTCACCTGTAGTACAGATGTGGAGAAAAGTATAGCGTTAATATATCCAGTGATAAGTTTTTGATAAATATGATATCGTGCTTGTAAGGTCAGGGTATATAATTTTACCTGTGTTTGTTTACCAAAAGATTCACATAAGATTAAATATTAAATTCTGATTTTTTCTTTATATTTCACTAAACCAAATAGATTTGGTTTTCAAGCTACAGATATATAGTGTGAGTATGTTTCTCAACCTATTTTTCATATTTTTATCTATATTTTTTGTTCTATAGAGATAACCAGACATCCAGTTTTAATTCTTGTATTGAATATCCTGCAATTGTTAAATATAATTTAACACTTAATATTTTAAATAATATGATTTCTATATGATTTGAAATATTTCTAATGATATGTAAGCATCAATTTTGTAATGAATTTATAGCTAATAAATAATGACAAAAACTTACTTAATCCTAGTTTTGGCCCTTATTTTGGAAACATTTTTTAGTGAATGGAGCAACAAACCAAAAAAAGTTTTCTGTATCCATTTCTTCTGTAAATTTTGCCACAGAAAGAAAAAGCATGTCAATTTTCAAGTGTATGAAATAGTAGTATGATTAATAATGGAGGTATTTATTCAACAGATACAGCCTCAGCTGAGATACAGACTCAGGGTCAGGCTCACCTGAGGATATAAAGATGAAACATGTGTTAAAACTAACTTGGCTATAAATGAGAGGAACATAATTTAAACATGCTTAATCAAAGCAAGAGAATCATTTGCTCTCGTCACTGATGTTTATATTTCCAGAATAGTTGGATCTATGTGCTCAAAAAATGTCAGCAATCTGGTTTGGGATTTCAAGCAAGGCTATGATTAGGAATAGATTATTAAATGGTGTTAGGATAACACTCACCATACAAAAGCGTGACAGAAACCAACATGGGATAAGGTCTGTGAGCTTAAATAGCAATCAACATCTCATAAATATTCTCTAGTTTTGTGAAATTCCACCTCCAATGAGCAAAGCCTCAGTTAAATGTTCCAGATTGATTTTAGTTATACCATGAGGAATTATGAAAAGATTAGGGTATCCACATATGAAAATTTTGAGCAGGATTATCTTGAGGCCACTATATAGGTATATAGCCATATTTTCCTCAGGGAAAGATTAATATCAAGAGACAGTGATTTGGAACTTGCATCTCAGGGCAGTAACCTCTCTCTACATGGAGATTATTTTGTTATCAGTCATGGATAACCTGGATTTTATTTAGTTTTCTTACAGTGGTACTTTTCTTTCCTTGGAGAAAACTATGAATAGACTTCACTCATTTTAAATAATCCTTGCATAGGGATGTAATTGATATAAGTTATTTCAAACATATTATCACCATGTGTTTCATGTCTTTATTTCTATTTTAAAGATGAGAAAACTGGTTCTAAGTGTGATATGGGCCACATTATAATAGTTGAGGCCCAAGATAAACCGTGGTGCTGACGTTAGGTCTAATGCCCTTTCTGCT
Source organism: Macaca nemestrina (assembly GCF_043159975.1). Taxonomy (NCBI): domain Eukaryota; kingdom Metazoa; phylum Chordata; class Mammalia; order Primates; family Cercopithecidae; genus Macaca; species Macaca nemestrina. The sequence goes on from NC_092126.1 coordinate 7,348,664, forward strand.
ATTGTTGCGGAACTTTCTCCTTTGTTCAGCTAAAACCAGTTTTTCGTCACACCAGTAGGAGAGATTAGGATCGCGGACACATAGAAGGGTGAGGAGTGGAATTTATTAGGCAAAAAGGAAAAAGGAAAAATAACTTTCAGCAAAGAGTCCTGCAGGCAGGTTTCCTGCCGTACATATTGAAATCCCAGGTCACCGCACAGGAACAGGAGAGGCCAGGCTCCTCACTCCTGCAAACGGACAGGAACTTCTTCAGGCTCTTCCCCATCCTCCCAGTGCCCAGGTCGGCATTATTTAGACAGAATCAGTCGGGAAAGGGCAGGCTTCATCCAGAACCAGCAGTCCGGTTTTTCAGTCTTCAGGCTGTTTTAGGCTTGAAGGCAGGGTTTCACTGGGGACACTTGGCTGTCTCCTGTCTCTATCACTATCATACATAATGATAATATTTGGCACTAACAAATATGCTTACAGTCAACAGACTGTTAGAGATTACTACAAACCTCAGAGAGAGCAGTGTAAAGTATGGAGGAGCTCTTAAACCTTTGCTTACTTTCAACAGAGGGATATTCTGGTGTGAAGAATCTCACTATTGCTAACAGGCTTGTTCACAAGAGACCTAATTCATCCTCCGTCATTCCAAAAGAGAGAAGTGTACACATTGAAACCCATTTCAGAAATTTGGATGAGGAGAGTAGGATGGAAAAGGTAGGTTATCATGGTCGAAAGTATTAATATGCTTCTTAAACAAAAAAATTCAAATAAAGTGAAGGGCAATAAATCTCTTTCTCAATTACCACTACTAATATTAAATCCTAAAGTAGCAGTGTATAAATGATCCTTATGAAAGTCTTTCTCTTCTTCCTTTAATACAGAAAATAAATGTTATACCTGTTCAAGTAATAGCATTACTCCCTTTACTGTCATTCCCTTTCAGTATAACTCAAAGGGAAAGTGAAACAGTGAATAGTCACAGTGAATAGTCATACTTATAAGCTGACTCGTTCTAACACACTAGAGACAGTCTATCCTCACACTTTGGAAATCAGGGGTTAATTGATACCTTTTCAGGAACATGACTGATGTTTTTGTTGTTGTTTCTTATTTCTACGCCAAGTTTATAATCTGAAATAATAAGGCATAGGAAGGGTATTTCTAGGTAATTTCTCATTTCAAGAGAGTCCTTAATCCCAAATGACTAGCCCCTCAGGGACAAGGCCCAACTACCTCAGGAGCTTTATAAAGATTCCCTCAGGGCCCTCCAGTTGCTGTGAAGTTGAGAGCAAGAAAAGCTCTGTAATGAGTATGCACTGAGAATTCAGAATCCCTTGTTATAATCAGGCAACAGGCAACACACACCTTCCTTTCATTTTGCTCTCCTAGGATGTGCCATATTCCAGAAGCCACAGAGTTCTTCTTCTTCCACCCCCTGGCCCACAGGGAGTCTTGGGTGGAACCTGGAAGTGGCATCTGCACGATGCCAGGTGGTCCCTCCCATGAATAGAGCTGTGTGCGCACCCCAGGAATCTCAGTCTCCTTGGGGAATTAGAGCACCATATTGCCAGGGCCTTAGCCTTTTCTTCCATTGTTTTTCAGAACCATGACTAGTCCCACCCAGCCCATCCTCTTGTTCTCCCTCCAAATTTCGACAATAGTTGTAATCAGCATGCTGCTTCCTTTTGAAATGATAAAGGATGAATCAAGTTTTTGGGAGCCATCCTGTTAACAACAAGAGTAAAAATGGCTGGTGGCTCGGAATAGCCCTAGATGATGAATAGAAATATCCTTTCAATGACCTTGAAATGGGCTTCTAGAAGACCGTTTAATATGTATAGTAATTATTAGGATTTATTTATGTCAGTTGATCAGAATACAGAGATTCCCACTGCCTTTTGTACAGCGCAGTGATACTATGGACAAACAAAGACTGCAGTATAAAAAGTAGGTTCCTCCACTCATAACTATCAATCTTGGAAATTAATTTAACTTTTCTCAGATTCAGTGTATCCACATGTAAAATGGAGATAATAATGTTTGCCCTATATGTTTACCAGTTTTCTGAGATAATCTTATAATTTTGAAGGACTGTGTATATGTTAAATTTCTGTCATATATCCTCAATCTTTGCCTTCATATAGTGTAAAAATCCATTTCAAATTAATTCTCAAATGAAAAGCTTCACATTTCATAAAATGCAACACTATTAAATCAGTTAGAGATATTTTTACTGATTCAATTCAACAAATGCCCACTGTTTTCCTATTGTCTTCAAAGTGAAATTTGATGTTCTAGGTACTATAGTTCATGTCTTCAAAGAGTTTACCAGTTGGTAAGTGGAGGGAAACTAGGAAAGGATTCACTGATGGCATGATATCAGAAACATTAATTGGTTATAAAGTTATAATTGCAACAAGTAGAGGTAGAGGTAGAACAAAAAGCTCAGCAGCACAGAGTGTGGGGCCTATGTAGAGAATGGTAGCTTTTCCAGTTGACTGCAGGGTGGATTTTTATAAAATGGTGTATATATTCTTGAAATGCAGCAGAAGCTTCTGTACAATGAAACATACAGCTTCTATGAATGTTTTATCAATAATAAAAGGGAAGCAGTGTATATCAAATCCAAAGGAGAGAAGACAATAGCTTAGATATGTTATCTGTAACCTTAAAGCATCAGTTTTCATGCTGATTGACACTGGTATCAGTATGGTAACTATTAAAGGTATCCAACTTTCATAGATGTCCTTTTTAAAGGTTTTCAATTTTTCAAGACTGAGGCGGCCATACCCTTTATAGACAAAATTATGGGAATGTAGGTAATGAAAATTACCGGCTGTTCTTGATGCATATCCACCAGTTTTGTTTCAAAATTATAGGTCATTTTTTAAACATGATATTCCTATACTTCTGTGAAGATCTTAACAGCGCTGCACGTATAACATGAGGACTAGGGTGAGTATACAGTAATGGGCACCATCTTTCTGGAACACACAATGAGAAAAGAGCCTATCCTAACTGTCCTAACCCTTTCCCCATTAGAGGAAGAGGGGGAGGAAACTTCTCCTTTGCAGGCAAATGGAGGTATGCAAGAGATTCATGTGAAGATGAGGAATGATGGCAAGAAAGGGAATGTAATCTTTTTTCCTCATATAGTCATGGGCTGCAGCAACATGACCTGGATGTCAGCGCAATGCAAGAGGAGATAGCAGAGTAACCTGGATTCCCAACATTTTTCAACACAAAATAATTACTGTGATGAAGCACTGCAGAAGTTCAGCAGAAGCTTCCGTTCAATAAACTTGAGACATCTTTATGTTCCCCACCCATCTCCCAGGCAATGATCTGAGCTGCAAGAGGCTGTAGATTAGACATCTGATAGTGCGAGCTGAAGTTAGCAGAAGGAGTTGTGAGAAATGGTCAAGGTAAAGCTATGTAGAAGTTTTTCAGGTCTCTAGAAAGATCCCACAAATATATCACACCAGGAGCATAACTATGTAATTTATTGTCCAAACTATGACATTTCTAGAGTGACAAATACTAAACTGGAAGTTACGTTGGGGCAATAGATGTAACCCTAGGTTTTTGTCACCAAACCAAGACATATGTCCACAATATGTGGGAAAAAACAGCATTTTTATTTCTGCCAGATAAAGGACATCAATAGCTAGTCATGTTATCCAGGGAAGCAGCAACCATGAGTAAGAATAGGCTAAACTTCATTTTATTTGCTAGATATGAATCCAATTATAAGACACGAAAACAAAGTGTGTCAACAATGGACCTTCTCCTCCATTCTTAAGTGCCTTGGACCACACGTTTAACCCACATTGGAACAGGGAGATCAGTTATAATATTATCAGTCCAATCAGTTAAAAGATTAAAGTTTAAAACACATGGACTCAGTTTCATGGACAAGAGTGACATAATATTTATGATATTTACCTCAAAATAGAAAGTATAATTCAACATAGCAAAGCTAAAATCAGCCAAAGGGAAAAATAAAGCTAATTTATCTTAATATTCCAATGAATTGAGGTCTCCCAATAAATGGACTCAAAAGTGTCTCTTGAGAGTGAAAAATTAGTTGGACAAATAAACAGAGTAGGTTTTTCGAGATGAACTGGAGCACAAATGTACAGTAAAACAAATTAGAGTTTCTATGAACTTCTTTTCAGCAATCATTAGGTGCTTATCAGCAAGTCATAAATCACCAAATAAATATGTCAAAGCTTACAACTTTAAATTTCCACATATTACTTCAGTTAAGATATTTGCGTATGAATTTACAAAATTTTTGTAAAACGGTGTTGAAATGTGTAATAAATTTTATATGCACACATAGGTATATGTGAATCTGTATATATATATACATATCAAACAGTAATTTTATAATTACTTTTTTCATAAAAAACTATAATATTTTCAGGTTATTAAAATTTTTCTGCAATATGATTTTCAATTAATGCATGGTATGGCAACTTTGTGAATGTACTATAACATATTTAACTAATTACCTCTTCATATGAAAGTTACTTCCAATTTCCTTTTTTCTTTTCTTTCTTTTATTTATTTATTTATTTATTTATTTATTTATTTATTTTGTTGTTGTTGTTGAGATGGGGTCTCACTCTGTCACCCAGGTTGGAGTGCAGTGATGCAGTCTTGGCTCACTGCAACCTCCACCTCCTGGGTTCAAGCGATCCTCCCACCTCAGCCTCCCAAGTAGCTGGGATCACAGGTGCATACCATCACACCTGGCTACATTTGTGTACTTTCGGTAGAGGCTGGTTTTCTCCATGTTGCTCAGGCTTGTCTCGAACTCCTGAGCTCAGGTAATTCACCTTCCTTGGCCTCCCAAAGTGCTGGGATTACAGGCATGAGCCACAGCACCCCGCGCAACATTCTTTATTACATATAACATAACTATACATACATATACATATACACTATACAGACATAATGTACATACATATACATTACACATATAATGTGGGAACCTCTTGTGGCTACATGTTTTCACTGCTTATTTCCTGAAACTGTACTTGTTTTGTAAAAAAGTATTTACACTTTTAAGAGTTTTGAGGCCCGGTGCGGTGGCTCGCATCTGTAATCCCAGCACTTTGGGAGGCCGAGGCAGGTGGATCACTTGTCAGGACTTCCAGACCAGCCTGGCCAACAGGATGAAACCATGTCCTTACTAACAATACAAAAATTAGCCAGGAGTGGTGGCACATGCCTGTAATCCCAGCTAGTCAGGTGACTGAGGCATGAGAATCGCTTGAACCCAGGAGGTAGAGATTGCAGTGAGCAGGAAGCACACCACTGCACTCCAGTCTGGGGGATAGAGCGAGACTCAGTCTCAAAAAAAATAAAGTTTCAAAATAAATGGCAAAAGAGAAAAAGCCCTAGACCTTATCATTATTTTCTTAATTTGTTTCCACAGTGCTATAAAGAACTACCTGGGACTTCTAATTTATGAAGAGAAGAGGTTTAATTGACTCTCAGTTCTGCAGTCACATAGTCTTAGGTAGTTCTTCATACCAGTGTGAGGATGGACTAATGCACTGCCTTTAAATAATTTGTTGCCTCATGATGCAAAATCTTACATTTGATATTAACATATCTGTAAACCTAAATTTGGTATAGCTCTCACGTATTGAAATAAAATCCAGGAAAATTCTGAAAATAAAACTCAAGAAAATTCTGGTAGACATATGAATTTTCAGGGTTGATTTGGAAGTTTAAGTTAATAAAATTACTGCAATCAACAGAGCTAACACCTATTTTTTTTTTCTTTGCTAAAAAATTGTCATTGAGTCTCCTAAGCTCTCTGGTCAATTCTGCCAATTGATGAGAGTCTTGAATTTTGAGTATTTGAGTTGAGTGGTTTACTTTGTAAATAATGTACATTATTTTCTCATTATAGATATAATCTATACCTATTTTATCCAAGGATCATATTTTATAGGGTAATTTATTATCAGAGAAAGATGGAATCTCCTACATATTGCAGATAACAAAGTAAGCTAATTTATCAATCCCTCCTTTTCCTCTTTTTTCCTCCAAATAATTGGAAAATGCAAACAGCAGTAATTTCTGTTAAGTGTATTCAAATTTATTGTATATATTTGAAGCCTTTAGTATTTCTCTTCGTGCTTTCTCTAAATGCTAATAAGATGATAAAGTTATTGCTCATCTAGAAATCTTATACAATGTCTATTTTTCCTGATGCTCATTCCATCATCATGGGCAGATTTTTTCAATATAATTTTGGCAAAATAGAGACTGTCAAAAAATTACTTCTATGCAAAATATTGATAAACATTTTTTCCTTTGTACGACTACTGTAACAGTTTAACCCCACTACCACGTGACAGATGGATGGCTCAGCTTGTCTAGGTATAAAGGCATATACATAAAAGACGAAAGAAAAAAGCATTTTTACCATATAAATAATATTAATTTTATTAAATATGGAAAAACTAAGAATATGTTTATACCAATCATTTTATCCATGGATTTTAAATTTCATCAATAGGCTTTGGAGTCTGTTATAACCAACATTTGGAGGAATGCTGACATATTGAATAATTTTAGAAGCATTTAGCCCTCAACTTTACAAAGGCCGATTAAAGCAGACTTCCTATTGTGCCTAGACTCAACCGAAATGTAAGATAATCAGTCGTTAAGTTCCCCCAAAGGCTCATATCCACACTAATTAGAATAGATGCTAATTTTCTACTTAACAGTTAAATGGCTTTATGCAGATTATTTAACCTCTTTAGAACTTTGCCTCATTTGTAATATTGGCAACACTATAGTGCTTAACTCGAGTTTTGACACAATGATTGAATGAGTTACATTGAAATATTTAGAACTAGTCCTGACACATACTCGGTAAGATGCAGAAATGTTAATTATTATAATCACTACTATTATAATCATCTATGAAGAAACACATCAAGGTAGAACAAGAAAGGCTGGAAATGCAAATTATGAGAACTGAAAAAGATTTTCTAAACCACATAGATCAACTGAATATAACTCCTGTGAAAAGCACTATCAGAAAGTAGGTAGTTTAGCGACTGACAGAGACGCTGAGAGTGGAAATTTGTGGCCAATCAGCTACGATGACTCTTCAACATGGCATCATTTTGCTCTTGAGTTGATCTCTGTCCCTGTAATTATTATTGCCATCAATATATATATTGGGGGCCGGGCGCGGTGGCTCAAGCCTGTAATCCCAGCACTTTGGGAGGCCGAGGCGGGCGGATCACGAGGTCAGGAGATCGAGACCATCCTGGCTAACACAGTGAAACCCCGTCTCTACTAAAAAATACAAAAAAACTAGCCGGGCGCGGTGGCGGGCGCCTGTAGTCCCAGCTACTCGGGAGGCTGAGGCAGGAGAATGGCGTGAACCCGGGAGGCGGAGCTTGCAGTGAGCTGAGATCCGGCCACTGCACTCCAGCCTGGGCGACAGAGCGAGACTCCGTCTCCAAAAAAAAAAAAAAAAAAAAAAAAAAAAAAAAAAAATATATATATATATATATATATATATATATATATATATATTGGACCCATAAGGCACGTTCTTTACTTCAATATATGATATCTGGTAAGACTCTTGTTCCCTTAGCATTGTGAAAGATAATCATTTATTTTTACAAAACATTGGTCTATTTTTTAATCACATATGCTTGTATGATACATATTAGAAAACGAAACTAAGCACATAGAGCAATACACATGGAGCACAAACGCACACACAGTTATGTGTAGAAGCAGAGATGAGAAGTATTGTTTAAAATACACATTTATGTGCAGAAGCAGAGATGAGAAGAATTGTTTAAAATACACATTGATGTGTAGAAGAAAAGGTGAGAGTATACTGAAATGGGCGTAGCGACTTTGGGAACTGCTGATTTTCTTTTCTTTTTGTTGTATAAGTTTTCAAACGTGTCAAAAAATAGGGAAAATCCTTTATGAGCCCCATGTACTTCAACAATTATCAACATTTTCACATCTTGTTTGATCTGTTCAGAACCACTACTATATTATGATCACCATTTTGAGTTTTTAAAAACAGGCATAAGATATCATGCCATTTCACCCAAATCACTGTAATATATATGTTCAATTAATAAGAACTTTTAAAGTAACCACTAGGTCCTTATCGTGTCTGACAAAATTAACATTAATTCCTTAATATAGTTTAATACTTACTTCTTAGTAAAACTTTTATTTTGTAAGGCTCTTTTATTCTATAATAGCCAAACTTATTTAATACTTTTCTATACAGCATTGATTTGTTAAATAAACTGGCTGTTTGTTGTGCAGAATTGACTAGTTTTTGAATATGTGAATTCATTATGCATGTTCTAATATCAACATATATAACTATTATTATTTAGTGACTGCATTGTGTGGTATTTTATTATATATCATAACTCTTAAAATTGTTGGCAATCCCAAGATAGAAGAAAAGAAAATAAACACAAAGAAGGGTAAAATAACTTGGCTTACAGCACACATATTTCTTATCTTTCTGTGGTTATCTTTTTTCAATATTTCTGGTGCATGTTGTATTTTAATTTATTATTAATATATAAATCTGAAAATAAGGGAAAGAAGGAGGATATGATAGAGAAAAGAAAGGCAGTCCACTGTCTTTTATTTTTGCATAGACTGGATTACTTAATCCTAGCACTAATGTTTTATTTCTACGAGTGGTACCACTTTAACATGTACCATTCAGAAATTCCCTCCTAAACATTTTAACTCTTGTGTGAGCAAGACTAAAAATAACATATTTTTATATGCAAACTGGAAAGCACTAAAGTATCCAGTCCAAGGAGGCACATTTCTTCTCTGGTTTATTAACACTGAGAATAACCTCACTTCTCAGGAAGGATCCTAAGTCTTTTCAGTTAGGAAGGGTATGCCTTTGTAAGCAGTTTGACAGATTGTGAGTCCTGATCATACTTTGATCACATTGCTTTCATAAAAGAATAATATACATGCAACTATAGTACCATCAGTATCATTACAACTCTTTGTTTCATTTTATGAAACAAAAAATCTTACATCCAGATTTTCAGTATTACTTAGTCCAATTTACATGAAAAAACTAGATATAGAACATTGGTCCCCTGATAATTTCTACTAAATAATCTATTGTATAAGAAAATATCATTTTTAACAAGCATATTTGCAATGATAAAAAGAACTTTAATTTATGGACAAATTTGTAATCAGAAAAAAATTACTTCAGCACAGGTATTTGTCCCTGGGCAATGGGAGAAAGGAGTTTTGGATTAGGTAATTTTTTAATGTTCTCTTCAACCCTAAGGCTCTACGGTTGATTAGTTATTTTAAAAGGATGGTTATTAAAGTAAAACTGTCTGAAGACTTTAGTGGGTACTTACAAAATGATTATAGTTGGCTCTTACATCTCTTTGCCATTCACTCTTTTTTTTTTTTTTCTTTTGAGATGAAATTTCACTCTTGTCACCCAGGTTGGAGTGCAATGACTCCATCTCAGCTCACTGTAACCTCCGCGTCTCAGGGTGAAGTGATTCTTCTGTCTCAGCCTCCTGGCAATTCACTCCAGAACATATATTTATTGGTATGAGGAAGCAGTAATTGTCCTGTTGAATCCAAGGGGCAGAAAGTGAACAAAAACATCCTCCATCACATTGCTCTGGCCAAGGTGCTGAAATCAGTCCCTAAAATTGCATTCCAAGTATCAAATCACTTAAGTAAGTACTAATTGTGTTCTATTGTATTTTTAATTACACTCAAATAAAATACATATCATGATACCAGAAATGTATCTTAACATTTCTACACCCCTAAAAGGTAGTCATCTGTAACAAAAATTATAGCTAACACTAATCATTAAAATGGCATTGTAGCCTGTTTAAAAATACTCAGGCTCTTTTTTGGCTTCATACAAATTTTTAAATAGTTTTTTTCTAGTTCTTTGAAGAATGTCAATGCTAGTTTAATAGGCATAGCACTGAATCTTTAAATTGCTTTGGGGGGCCGGGCGCGGTGGCTCAAGCCTGTAATCCCAGCACTTTGGGAGGCCGAGATGGGCAGATCATGAGGTCAGGAGATCGAGACCATCCTGGCTAACCCGGTGAAACCCCATCTCTACTAAAAAATACAAAAAACTAGCCGGGCATGGTGACGGGCGCCTGTAGTCCCAGCTACTTGGGAGGCTGAGGCAGGAGAATGGTGTAAACCCGGGAGGCGGAGCTTGCAGTGAGCCGAGATCTGGCCACTGCACTCCAGCCTGGGTGACAGAGCGAGACTCCGTCTCAAAAAAAAAAAAAAAAAAAAAAAAAATTGCTTTGGGAAGCATGGCCATTTTAATGATACTGATTTTCCCTATCCATGAGCATGATTTTTTTTTTCCATTTGTTTGTGTCTTCTCTGATTTCTTTGAGCAGTGGTTTGTAGTTCTCCTTGTAGTGATCTTTCACCTACCTAGTTAGCTGTATTTCTAGGTATTTTGTTATTCTTGTAGCAATTGTGAAAGAGAGGTCATTCTGACTTGACTCTTGGCTTGATTATTGTTGGTGTATAGAAATGCTAGTGATTTTTGCATATTTATTTTGTAAAGGTGAGACTTTACTGAAGTTATTTACCACCTTTAGAAGCTTTTGGGCTGAGTTTACAGGATGTTCCAGCTATAGGATCATGTCTTCTGCAAACAGGGATAGCTTGACTTCCTCTCTACCTATTTGGATGTCCTTTATTTTTTTCTCTTGCCTGATTACCCTAGCCAAAACTTCCAATACCACGTTGAATAGGAGTAGTGAGAAAGGGCAACCTTGTCTTTGTCAGTTTCCATGGGAAATGCTTCCAGCTTTTGCCAATTCAGAATGATGTCAGCTGTGGATTTGTCATATATGGCTCTTATTATTTTGAGGTATAATCCTTCAGTATCTAGTTTATTGAGAGTTTTTAACAAGAATGTTCATTGAATTTTATCAAAAGTCTTTTCTGTATTTATTGAGATAATCATGTGGTTTTTGTATTCAGTTCTGTTTGGTGAATCACATTTATTCATATGTGTGTGTTGAACCTTGCATCCCATGGATAAAGCCTACTTACTCATTGTGGATAAACTTTTTGATGTACTGCTGTATTCAGTTTGCCAGTATTTTATTGAGGATTTTTACATCAATATTAATCAAAAATATTGAAATATTTTCTATCCCTAATATCTCTCCTTGTATTTGCTCTGCTTACCATCTGTAATTAAATGTATTTGACACACATATCTTAAGGAACACAAATCAGTTCCATGGCTGGTCATTCAACTAATATATTGCCAACATCCATTTGTACCTCATCCACACAGTAAAATTTACTTAGTAACTACCATGCACAAGGCTATATAGCTGGGAAAAAGAACAAAAAAAAAATGAGTATTGAGGATAAGACAACTACAAATGTGCATAATATACATGTTTTTAAAAGATACATTCCAGAAGAGAATTAAAGAACAGAAGCATGAAGATTTAATGTAGAAAGGGCTTACTTTCAGCATGGGTGAGGTACTTATTAGAAAAATATGAAGACCGAAAAAGTAGCAATTGATCTGGAGATTCTTAAAAGATTCTTAAAATTTTGAATAATGGAGCCTAGAAAAACATTTGAGATGAAAGCAAATAGTGAGGTCAAAATAATACAGGAAGAAATTTAGGGTGAATTAAATAAATAAATGGTAAATAAAATTGAAAAATTTGGTATTAATAAATTACACAGAGACTTCTATTCATCCAGAAAAAAAGTACTGAGTTTAAACTCACCTTTAGAAAACAGGAATGCATCTTATGAACAAAAGGCTTACCTACTTGCAATTATGTTTCAGGAAGATAAAGATAGCAATAAATGGAGGGCGGCAATGAGAAGGAAGTGGAATAGGGGGTTTTGTGAATATCCTGCACAGGCAGAAGTAATAGAGAGGAAAGTCAGAAAAGACAGTATGGCCTTGTCTACAACTCTAATTTCTGTAAAGAAATTAATTCATGATAATCATAATTTTCCAATAAGCTAAAATTATTTATCTATCATTGTACTTATTTAAATATAATGTTAATTGGGTTCTTAATATAGGATACTCAATAATTTCAGCATAGGAAATAAATACGTTCATAATACATTTCATTGTCTTCAAGGAGTTTATATTCTAGTTTGGGACAAAGACATGCAAACAGATAATTCACATCTCATCCTACAGTAGCATAAATAAGAAACATATTGAGAGAATTTAGCAGTATGATATAGAGAAAAGAATATTGTTGTGAGAGTGTGTAGGTCTGAGTTCTTGCTCTGGTTGTCACTTATATGCTGTGTGACCTTGTGTCCTAAGTTATCTTCTTTAGGAAAAATGATTCAGATACAGAGATAAACATGCAAGGGATTTTCAGAGGTGTGCTCTCAGGAACAGCGTATCTAAAGGAATGTGGGCAAGTTTAGAAAAGAGAAAAATTGATCAATGATACAGTCAAAACAAAGCCCTCAGCCAACTCCATGGAGATTTATGAAACCGAGATGGCTCTTTGGAATTGAGGCAAAGGGCCAGGCTTTGGATCCTGACTTTGAAAGTGGGATTAACCTTGAGTGGGGCAGCTCTCTTAAACTGAAGTCGGTTCCTGAAGAAGGGTTCAGGAGTCTATACGCCCGGCATCTGAGGCAGTAAGTACCTTCATCATGAAAGGGGTTTTAGGTGGTGTAACACTTACAATATTCCTGGTAGTGCACTCTGTGAGCTTCTCAACTCTACTTACTTCAGTGGTAAGTTCATCCCACCTGGGAGCAGCTCTTGCAGTATTCTGGTAGATCTTTTTTTTTTCTGGAGAAACCTGTAAGAATAATTTTAATGTGACAAACAGCAGGGCCCACGTGGCAGTTCATCTTGAGACTGCAAGTGATACTCATTATTTTCGTTCATAATCCATTCTAGGCGCACTTAACTTCAACTAACACCTCTGCTTGTCTAGGTAACTTATGTGGTAGTGACACGAGTAATAACCCTGTTGTCATCTGAGGCCCTGGTCACCATGATCTTTGCAGGCTGTGTCTTATGCACTTGGCCATTTACCATCAAACTGTGCAAAACAGTACTAAGAATTGCTTCAATGGGTCAAAGAAATGCCAAGCATTTCCTTCTTATAACTGTTATGTAATGGTAGCCAATCCTCCTCCTGATGACCAGGATCAACTACTATGCCAGTGTAATGATCCTTTTCCTTATCTGCTGCTCTTTTGGCATAAAGAGCCCAAATGACTTGGTGGCAACTTTAGCTCAAAGTTCTATGGGACTGTTACTGTGGTGCTGATAAAGGAGTTTCTCCCCAGGAATAAGGTAGCTAGGCCAACAGAGACTAAGGCACAAATCCTCCAAGTGAGTTAATGGAGTAAGTGGGGCCACTCTTATCTCCCATTTTTGATATGGGACTCACATATCCTATGTAATGGAGGTGTAGTACCATAAAATGGTCATTGATTTAGGGTGTAAACTCCATCCTGGAGGATAGCATATCATCTTTGTAGGCTATCATCTCCAAGTTGGTGCCTTATTTGCATCTACTGTATCAAGTTGGCAGATTTAGGATGGGAGGGCATGTGATATGCCCACTTCCATAGCTTTTTTTTTTTTTTTTTTGGTGTAAAGTAGCTTCCTTGTTCTGAGATGGTATTATGCAGAATCACAAGTGATACATCAAACTCTATAAACTCTTAAATAGTGGTGCTGGTCAAAACCCTGAGAACTGGAAGGCAGGCCTATTCTTCAATATTTATCTATTTCAGTCTAAATGAATTGCTGTTCCTTTCTGATGTAAGGGGTTCAATGTAAACATCTTAAAAGAAAATAACTGATTGATCTGCTTAAGAAATGGGGCAGAGTCATATGGCCTCTGCTGATAGCAGGTTGATATTAAGCAACAGCTAGAAATGTGAAGCCCATGTTGCTGGGTTTATGACAGTCTAAGTTTCCATCTCCACCATCAAGCCTACTCCACTTATGAGCCCATTGTGCTGCCCTGCAGTGTCGATGGGACTGCTACAACCATAGATTTCCTCTGATGAGTGTTAACTTGTAATACAATTTTCAAAAAAACCACAAACTTTCACACTTCATGTCCACTCCTATAGGGAGGTTTTGGTGTATTACCTTGTCTAGGGATGTAGATGAGGAACAGAGACAGAACTTTTCACTTTACCTTCCCCACTTGTATCAGTTTGTTCTCACACTGCTAAATGAAATGCCCAAGACTGATAATTTACAAAGAAAAGAGGTTTAATCAGCTCACAGTTCTGCATGACTGAGGAGGCCTCAGGAAACTTACGATCATGGCAGAAGACACCTGTTCTCAGGGCGGCAGGAGAGAGAACGAGTGCCAGCAGGGGAAATGCCACACCCTTATAAAACCATCAGATGTTGTGAGACGAACTCATTATCACTAGAACAGGACAGGAGAAATCGTCCCAATGATTCAATTGCCTCCACCTGGTCCTGCCCTTGACACATGGGGATTATGGGAATTACAATTCAAGGCGAGATGTGGGTGGGGACACAGAGCCAAACCATATCATTCTGCCCCTGGCCCCTCCCAAATCTCATATCCTCACATTTCAAAACACAATCATGCCCTTCAACAGTCCTTCAAGTTGTTAAACCAACTTTTAAATCATGACGACTATTCTGAAGAGATTTTAGCACCTGCACTAAGATTTCAGCACCAGCACCATTCAGCTTGTTTATAATTGACTTGTGAGCCATGTACATAGTGGATAGTACAGATTTGTCACAGGTCAGAACACAGTGATGAGGAAAGCAATACCTTCCTGTAATTAAGAAGGATCCCCTAAACTATACACAGCTTATACCATCCAATGTACAAGGGCACAAAAATCATCATAATACTGTGGTTCCAAGGAACATAGTTTTGATAAGGAAAATAACTTAAGCTTCTGTTTCCCATTTTAATTCCTGAAATCTCTAACAGTGAAACAACTGTCATGTATACATGATGGCAAATGTATATAATAATTCATTCAGACTTCTTGGAAAGAACACAGTTAGCAATCTGGGATGATGGAAAATATAGCATGATCCATCACTGGTTCTTTTTGTCATTTTACACAGACGTCATGTTAATATTAGATCAAGGCACAAAATGTTTGTGCACAAACCCAGTTTCTTTTAAGATTTAGAATTTTATTTTGTTCTCTTATCTTAGTTTGGACCACTTGTACCCAGTGCTGTACCTACTATGCAACTTACCCAACAAAATCAAAAGACCAAATTTATAGGGGACATAACTGTTTATATTAGCAAAATGTTTGCATAACCAAAAGTACAATAATAAAGATGAAAATGCCTCCTATTTCTTTTAGAAAGTAGTACTTCATAAGCTTACTGCATCTTTGATGTTTTTACTACTACTGCATGACAATGAATATCTGATAGAAAAAAAAGAAATATTTACTTGAATTATGATAGCTCATCCATCACAGTTTGATTTAAAAATGAAATTTCTACAGAAACAGGAGCTATTTTAACAGAGAAAAAAAATCCCTTATCCAAACTTCTCTGTAGTGGTAATGGCTGCAAAATTGCAACATTTAGAAAACTGCACTATCAACAAGCTTTACTTTATGAACTGAGATGTACAAATCTAGAAAGCAGATGAAAGTGAATCATTTCTTCAAAATTTTAGTAAAACTTCCGATAATCAGAGTTCAAAGCAAATATGGCACATAACTCAAGCATAAATCAAGATGGAGAGCATGGAGAGTTTGATTTATCATTATTATTATTATTGTTTTAGAGACAGGGTCTCACTGTGTCACCCAGGCTGGAGGGCAGTGGAATGATCTCAGCTCACTGCAAGCTCCGCCTCCCGGGTTCACACCATTCTCCTGCCTCAGCCTCCCGGGTAGCTGGGACTATAGGCACCCGCCACCACGCCCAGCTGATTTTTTTTTTTTTTTTTTTTTTTTAGTAGAGACGGGGTTTCACCGTGTTAGCCAGGATGTTCTCGCTCTCCTGACCACATGATCCGCCTGTCTTGGCCTCCCAAAGTGCAGGGGTTACAGGCATGAGCCACCCCACCTGGCCGGAGAGTTTGATTTATTAAATTTCCAAAAAGGTGTCATTGCCACGTATAGGATTTCTCCCCTATTTTAACCTTACCAGTTTCAAAGGAGAGAAAAGGGAGTGGCTGCCATATAGACAGCATGTGCACGAGTGCACACACACGGTGACAGGTAGAGTGTCTAATTCTTTCTTCCCACAACCCAAGTCTCACTTTACTTATTAAAAGAAAACTGCAGAACTCCTCATTGGTTTTTCCTTTACCGAATGATTTCTGTGGCCTTAATTGCTGCCATCATTGTTATTTCTTATATTTCAACATAACAGAATTCAAAAGCAGCTTCATTCAGGAACCCGTGTCTAAACACCTGTGTAACAGCAGGAGTACCTAGGTAACAACTGCCAAATTCAGTGATTAAACCTTTGAGTTCCACAGTAAGATATTATGTGAAGCTCAAAATCATGTTTCAGACCATTGAAATTGAGGCTGGAGAAAGGCGTGAACCCAGGAGGTGGAGGTTGCAGTGAGCCGAGGTCGCGCCACTGCACTCCAGCCTGGGTGACAGAGCGAGACTCCGTCTCAAAAATACAATACAATAAAATAAATAAATAAAATACAAATAGCTGAAGACATGAAATAAAAGATTAAGTACTTGGTTTTGTAACATGTTTACCAATTAAAGTCACAAAATATTCCTCATTATTATTCATGCAGGTAATTGAGAAAAAGATAGCGCAGAAATCAACTTCAAATAAAAAATTATTTCTCCACTTCTTGCCACCCCCCTATACTCTACAAAATGTTTTCTCTGGAACTAGGCCTTGAAAAGGCCACTACATATTAGTGTCACATGCATTACTGTCTGCAATTTAAAAAGCTCACTTCGTGGTGATTGTAATTACATTATAAAAATGCCCACATGCATAAATCTAAAAAGGTGGAAAATCTACAGTAAGTCTGCAATATAGTGTTTACATTTGACCACTGGTTTGTGTTATGTAGAAGTCTTTAGATGTGGTAAAGCATTGTAAGAATTTAGGAAGGCATCTAAATCTTTAAATTCTGGACAAATTTTATGTTTTAATTTACAAAATTGCATGAAGGCTAACTCAAGAGACTTTCCATCGTTCTAAAATCCCTCAAGCTGAACAAATTTATGACACTTTCTTCTAAATATTATCCTTTGAAAGCACTTACAATTCCATTTGTTCCACATATTATGATCTGAACTTACATAGGGCTGATCTCAATTATTCACGGAATATCAGACATGATAGGAAGAGCAAACCTGAGAGAAGCATTACAATACAATAGGAAACTTGCTCAATTCTTTATCAGCACTCTCTGCAAAAAACTTCCTAAGCCTTCCTCCTCTTTATTTAAGCAATGAATTGTGGAAAATGTGCTATTTTATCTTGACATGAAAATATTTCAATGTGCAGCGATCTTGCCTGATGGGTTTTAGTATTTTCTGCATAACTGTTACAGGAACTCTTATATGATTCTCTTCCATTCTGTTGTAAAGGCCAGAGAAAAACAGCCAGCTCAGAGGGAAAGAGATGGGAGTGGAGGAGGTGGAGGGAGTCCTGGGCCAGGAGGGAGTGCTACTGAAGCCTGTGCAGGCCTTGGTGGGAGTGGTGGAGGAGGTGGAGGTGCAAGTGGTCCCAAGACAATGCCCTGTTGGGCTGGAGTCTCAGCCAGCTGAGAGACTGCCTGCAAGCCTGGGTCAGAAGCAGAAGAGTCTCCCAGCACAGAGGTTACAGGAGTCTCAACGGAGGCAGGGGAAGCAGCATTTGATATTCTGCACTCTCTCTCCCATTCCAGCTGTTCCCTTTCTAACTGTTCTTGTCACTCCCTTTCTTGCCTCTCCCGTTTCAGTCTCTCCAGCCTGTCTCTTTCTTGTCTTTCTTGCCTGTCCCGATTCAGGACTTCCTGCTGTTCCCGTTCTGTCTCTCTCTCTCTCCAGCTGTTCTTGTTCCAGTTGCTCCCTCTCCAGCCTTTCCCTTTCTAACCTCTCTCTCTCCAACCTTCCTCTTTCCGTTCTTTCTCTCTCCAGCCTTTCCTGCTCCAGCGCCTTAAAAATATTTTAAGAGTAGACACAAGGCATTCAAGGCATAGAAAGAGGATATGCAAGAGCTAAATATCTGTTAAGACTTAATGGGTGCTTATTGATTGCAGGTTAAGCTGATATTCCCCATTTTCATATGTCCCTATAGAATGTGGAAAAAAGAAACATAGAACTGGGCCCCATTTTTAAAAATAGATCACCACTTGGCCGGACACGGTGGCTCACACTTGTAATCCCAACACTTTGGGGAGGCCAAGGCTGGCAGATCATCTGAGGTCAGGAGTTCGAGACCAGCCTCGCCAACACGGTGTAACTCCATCTCTACTAAAAATATAAAAATTAGCTGGGCATGGTGGCAGGCACCTGTAATCCCAGCTACATGGGAGGCTAAGGAAAGAGAATGGCTTGAACCCAGGAGGTGGAGGTTCCAGTGAGCTGAGATCGCGCCATCGCACTCCAACCTGGGGGACAAGAGTGAGACTTTGTCTAAAAAATCAAAATAAAATAAAATAAAATAAAATAAATCATCACTTAAAATGCACACAACTTTGGGCATGCATATGTATACACACACCAATTTACACTGATGTATTTACCCACATATCCTCCCTCATTCCCTCATTCCACATATTCAAGGAATAACAACAGAGTTTTGACTCAGGTCAAAAAATGAGAAGGAAATGAGTTCCAACCCTTTAATGTTTAAGTGATTGCAGCTATGCATGAATGAGAATAGTTAATTCAACTTGCCAAGTAGGTCAGCAGACAGTACTCCGGAAGGTCAGAACAGTCTGGTCATGGATCATCTTTTCCAGCCCTGGTCCATTGATTTCCATTTTAGTTCATGAGCATTACCCGTTGTACCAAGCCTTAGCATCTAAGATGAAATAGCTCCATGCTGCCAGAAATAAGATCGGCAGAGAAGGGCAGAAAAATTGCTCTATCAAGATCGGAATTCTTTGGGCTGTCACTTACTTAGGCCAAGCTAGAGCCTCACGAAATATTAATAATATAGTCATAAGAGGAAAATAATCATTGCAGAGATGAGCAATTTTGCCAACTTCAACATAGCTTTTGAAAATGAAATAAATAAAATTAAATATGACAAGACATTAAATAGGCAAATACTAAACTCAGTACTACTGATTAATAATATCTTCTAAGTATCTCTAAGCTTATTTTTTTTGACTGTCAGGGTCTTTGGGGGTTCACAATACTGCTGATAATCTGACCAAAATACTGTATTTTAATGAAATCTAAGTAACTATTTGAATGTATCTTTGTCTTTTATAATTTGGAATTTTTATCTATTATACTTAATCTTGTACGGTAGAGTCTTCTATATCATTACCCATTACTACATTTATAAGAAATTGATGTTGTCATCCCAGCACAATCGCCCTTCAAAAAATATTTTTTGTTGCATGAATTGGTTAGAAGGATGAGTTCATGTAAAAATTTGATAAGGCCACCTGAAAATATGCGAACACTGATTTAATTAAAGGTAGAAAAGGGAAGAGTACATTTCAAATCTCCCATTAGCAGGATTATCTATCAAGTTGAACCGTTTAAAATTTATATAAGATAAATATGGTCTAATATTCTGTTTTATATAATTTAATCCATCTAAATAGGCATGTAATGTACTTTTATGGAAAAATATCTGTGAAAGTGCTTAATAAATTAGGCTGGCAAGCAAAGTGTATAAGCAAAGAGCTAGAAGTAACCACTTTACATCTGATACTAAATAATTAAATATTTCTTTTCTGAGACTGATTACCTCGATTGTAAAATAATGCTGTTTAATTTCAACATAGACAGCTAATTCAGATCATTTTTAACCATTAAATACACTTTAGAGTTTAGTCCAAATATAGGGCTGGTAATCATTAGAAAATCAAACCAACCTAATCAACAGTGTGCTTGTTACTTAAAAGCTCTGTGTCAGATTTTATTGGACAGAGAAGTTTTACTGCCCATGTGCAAACAAACACCTTCCCTTGGAGTTCTTCAATAGACTCTGTAGTATTGCAAATACATCAAAGAATGAACTTACAGTTATATGCAGTCCAGGTAATAAAACAAAGCTTTAAACTCAAATAACTGCCTTATTTTTGTGAATTGTTGCTGCCGTTTTTGGAACAATACTTTAAAGGAATATAAATATTTGCTGCTTATCTTTAAATGACTCCATTGAAAAAGCTGTCATTTACATGTATATTAACCAGGTCAGTGCACACCGGTGTGCAGTGATCTACTTTTATTCGAATGGGTGCAATCAAATGTAACAGTGAAATAAGGAGGCACTTGTAAGTAGTTCCTCATATTCCTCTAGCACCTTGGTTAGTGATGAAAACATTTAGTGGCATTTAGCAAAGGACTGCTAAAGGAAAAATCAATAGATTAATTATGAAATGGATTTTCAGTGATTACATAGTCCCTCTTATGTATACAACATATCACCATTTAGCAAATACTTTCAAATATATTCAGTATAACTGATATTCAGAAGATGTATGATATACTGGGATGTGAATGAAATTTAGAATCAGAAGATAAAAATTTGAGTGCTGTCTTTGTCATTTTTTCTGTTTAGATGAACTTGAACAAGTAAATAGTCGGAGTCTTCATTTTCTCTATCGATAAATGAGGTTAGTAAAAATCTGTCATAAGCATTGCTGCAAGAATTAGGTGAGGAACTGCATGTAAAAAGTGATGTATAAAAACAATTCGAATGTTAGAAGTTTCAATTAGTGATGAACAAGCTTCAGCTTTGAAAATTAAGTTATTTGACCAAAGCGCACAGCTACAGACCTAGTTTTCCAGACGCAGGTTGCAACGGTATCATTATGTATCATTTTTATCATGCTTATGAATGCCTTATGACTCATAGTATTTTATATGGTTAAATCCATTATCCTTTAGTGACAGCATTTTATTATAAACATCACATTTTAAAGAAGCCTTAACTTCCCCTATATTAATACTCATAACAGGCCTCTGTGAGTGTTCTGTATTCACAGAAGGAACAAGGGCCAGACACCCAAATTTTCCTTCTCTGGCTACAGAATGCAGGAAAATGTAAATGTTCAGATCCAGGAATTAGTTTTCAAGAAAAGTTCCTTTTCAAGCCTGATCATCAGCTCATGAATTAATCCTTTTTCATCTGAGCCAACTTATGTCACTTCTTATTTTTAAACTTATTTTCCTAGCTTTGTGCAAGCACTTGTAACTGGTCCTCACTATCATTCGGCTATTTGTTAATACCTACTCTATGCTGAAGTCTATGCTAAATGCAGTGAAGAACACCAGAAGAGACTAGAATGTAAAATAACAGCTTGGCCTCTGCAGGCTTGAGGAGAATAGTCAGTAGTTATCCTTTGGTAGCTCAGTAAACAGCAAGAAGTTCCTCTGATTCTTCAGAAGACTAAATCTAAACACATTAAACTACATCCTCTTTTAAACTAGCTTTTCTTTAAATGATAGTCTTTTTAAAAAAAAAAAAAAACTTTTATTTTACATTCAGGGGCACATGTACAGGTTTGTTACCTAGGTAGATGTGTGTTGCAGGGATTTGTGGTGTGAATTATTTCATCACCCAGATATTAAGCCTAGTACCCATTAGCTATTTTTCCTGATCCCCTCCTAAGCTAGCTGGTAGACCACAAGGTCACGAGATTGAGACCACCCTGGCTAACATGGTGAAACCCTGTCTCTACTAAAAATACAAAAAATTCGCTGGGCGAGGTGGCACGCGCCTGTAGTCCCAGCTACTCGGGAGGCTGAGGCAGGGGAATGGCGGGAACCCGGGAGGCGGAGCTTGCAGTGAGCCGAGATCGGGCCACTGCACTCCAGCCTGGGCGACAGAGCGAGACTCCGTCTCAAAAAAAAAAAAAAAAGAAGAAATATGTGGATGTCATACTCATACATAAATGTATTAATAATGTCATATGGCAGTTTTAGTTTTTAGACTTACTTTTTTTATAGATTGCAACTGGACACGACCTTTTCCTCTGAAATTCCTTGTCTTTCTTTTATGTCACTCAAATTATACTAGATTCTCACGTTTTTCTCTCCCACAAAACCTTAAACATTTTCTTAACAGCAATTCCTACATTATATAGTTATCAATTTGTTTAATGTCTATCACTTTCACTAGAGTGTGAGTTCCTTGAGAGCAGGGAAATTCTTCTTCTTTTTCTTTTTTTTTTTGAGACGGAGTCTCGCTCTGTCGCCCAGGCTGGAGTGCAGTGGCCGGATCTCAGCTCACTGCAAGCTCCGCCTCCCGGGTTCACGCCATTCTCCTGCCTCAGCCTCCCGAGTAGCTGGGACTACAGGCGCCGCCACCACGCCCGGCTGATTTTTTGTATTTTTAGTAGAGATGGAGTTTCACCGTGTTAGCCAGGTGGTCTCGATCTCCTGACCTCATAATCCACCCGCCTCGGCCTCCCAAAGTGCTGGAATTACAGGCGTGAGCCACCGCGCCCGGCCAGAAATTCTTGATATTGTTCATCTTCCTCCCTTGGTCTTATGATAGTGATTAGAAAGAGTACTGTTCAACAGTTATGCCTTAAAAGACTGTGGGACATCTAAAGTGTTCCTGTCAATGGTCTTTCTTTCCATTAACATTCCTTGCATCATTCTGTCAGAGAAGACTTCAAGGAAAATCTGATGTTTTAGAAGCAAACAAAAACCTCACCTTGTGCTCATAGAAAAGTTTGATATAGATTATAAAAATTGGTTTAAAATACCCAGTTTTCACAGAAATCATAAGGGAGAAGTTAAAGGGTTTGAAATTAAGCAAACCACCTTTCTTTCATATTACTTTTAATTGAAAAAATTGCAATTACTTCTGCACCAACCTAATCCTACGTAGCAGTCTTCTCAGTATGATTTTAGTTCAAGCTAAGCTGTAACTAAACCTACTTACACATAGGGCATGCTGCTTCCTCTTTTGGTGTTGCTGGCAGAGACTTCAAAGATTTTAGAGACTTGTTCCATCAAGAGGACATTTGTGATTCTTTTTGTGAGGGTAAATTCTGATACGGAAAGGTGAGAATGACATTTCAAAGCATGGTAGTACAATAGGAATGGTCAAGGATTTTTTAGTAGAAGTCATTCTGGTTTTCACTGTAGAAAATATAAATATGGAAGTCTAGTGGCCTAGAGGATTACTCTCTCCTGTAAGGGATTCCGCGTTCTTTTATTTTTTCTTCTGAGTTGAGCTTCTCTGGATCTCTTTGGAATGTGCTGTTCATTTAAGCATGGATGCACTCAGCAGCAGTTTGTGGCCCGCTGGGCTGTTTTACTTCCCCAGCCAGGTTGTGCTTGCCAGCTTTTGTTGAGAAATAACAGGAGGTCATACCCGATGTCAAGAAAATGTTGGCATGGTTAGAGAAACAAGTATTGTATTAGTTGCAATGAATTTAGACCTACTGATGGTAGGATTAGTGAAATCCGTGTCCGGCATTCCCTGCAGCTTGAGGGAGCTTACAATGAGCATGGCCTGGACACTAGAGAGGCTCAGCAAGCTGACTGGTACGTGGCCTTCTTCACCAAGAAGGATGTACCCAAAGCATTTGGTAACTAAGTGAAGATCTCCTAAGACACACCTAAGACCATAAGGTGGTACAGACAGAGGTGATGAAGACACAAGGAAAAGAGAAGGAAGGAAAGAAGGAAGGAAGGAAGGAAGGAAGGAAGGAAGGAAGGAAGGAAGGAAGGAAGGGGGAAGGAAGGAAGGAGGGAAGGAGAAAGAGGAGAGGAAAGGAAAGGAAAGTGGAAAAAAGAAAAGGAAAGGGGAAAAAAGGAAAGGAAGGAAGAGAAGCAGACAGAACTGCATAAAATATCTATCTTTAGCAGTTACAAATTGAACTAAAATAGTAATAGCAACTCTTGATTGACTATTTTACCATAGGTGAGTCATGGGTCCAAAAGCTTACCATATATTAATGAATGTAATTGCAAAATCACACAATGAAGTCATCACTACTATCCTGCCCTTTTACAGATGAGAAAGTAGGACCCAGAGAGACAAGTGAATTGCCCAAGAGTTCACAGTTAGGAAAGGGTAGATTCAATATTTGAATTCAGAAAATCTGACTGCAGGATCTGCACTCTAACTTCTCTCCATAGGCTGAATCACCCAGACTCTTCTAGTAACCCACAAACACGACTTGGTGGAAAAGGAAAGTGAACATACGGAAAAGAATCTTGGAAATACAGAATGGCAGAGTGTAGTAGACCTCAGCAAGCAGCTAAGTTTAGAATGCTGGGACTAAACGTATTTTTATACCCTATGCTTGCTTTGACGTGGAAAATTGATCTTTCAATTTTTCCCTCATTATTCTAATGCCATATTTCATTCATATTTGATTCACTTGCTAATTTTTACTTTTAATGTTGCCTATTGCTCCAAGCCTCTTTCTGTTTGTTTTGTTTTGTCCGTTTGTTTTTGATAGGGTCTCACTCTGTCACAAACCTGGAGGGCAGTGGAGCAATCACAGTTCACTACAGCCTCATCCTCTCTGGCTCAAGGGATTTCCTGAGTAGTTGCAACTACAGGCATGTGCCACCACACTCTGCTATATATATATTTTAGTTTTTTTGTAGAGACAGAGTCTCGCTATGTTATCCAGACTGGTCTTGAACACCTGGGCACAGCAATCCTTCTGCCTCAGCCTCCCAAAAAGCTAGAATAACAGGCATGAGCCACCACATTTGGCTCTTTTTTTGTTACTACTAATATGAAACATGTCTCAGGGTTATCTACTTCTAAGTCTGTTTGCTTTACCAAGCTTATTGAATATGTCAAACATCTCCATGGAGTTCATAGATTAAAAATATTATCTGTACATGAATGATAGGGAAATATATAATGACATGACGGCATCTGAAGTTTAACCGGTACATTTATCATCACAGAAATCATCCATTTGATTTGATTTTTGTTTGTGCTTATTTTATATACATTCAAGCAGCACATATGACCCCACAGTATGTGGGTGGCTTATATGCTAAACCTCCATATACTAACAACCTAGCCTGAATTTGAAACCAATTGCGGTAGCAAAAGATTGTGTGAGAATATATGTCTATCTGGTCAGATTCCCTCTTTAAAAAAGGGAAGACCATCATTACGCAGAAAGGTAGTGGGGATGAGAGAATCCAGGTCTCCCAAATCTTAGGTGAGTGTCTTTTTATTCCACATGCACAGAAACTTAACACATAACATGTTTTCACAAAACCATAAAGAAAAGGGGAGAGCAACATGGAAAAAGGCAACCAAAGTTATGTATATTTTTTTCTTTTTCTGTTCAAAGGACAGTGTTGAATTTGGTTTCCTAATATTTTCTTCAAGAGTCTTGTGCCTCTAATTAGAAATACTGGCTACTATTTAATAGTTTTACTGGTTCTCCTATCAAGATAATGCTAGCCTTGTAAAGTAAGTTCAGAAGTTTTCTTTGCACTTCCACTTTTTTGCAAGAGTTTGGGAAGAGTTGATATTCATTATTCTTATTCATTATTCTTTAAATTGGGGTGGGGGGAATTTAGAAGTGAAGCCATTAGGTACTGGGCTTTTCTTTGATTGAAGACTATTGATTATTGATTCAGTCTCCTTACTTGTTATTGATACGTTCAGATTGTCTATCTTTTTTGTGATTTAATCTTGTCAGATTGCATTTATCCAGGAATTTATCCATTTCTTTTAGATTCAATTTGTTATCATATAATTATTTATAATACGGTTGACCCTCAAACAACATGGATTTGAACTGTGGAGGTCCACTCATATATGGATTTTTAAAAAATAAATGTTACACCAAGTGTGCCTGTCTTTAATTCCACCTCATCCACCTCTTCTGTCTCTACCACCCCTGAGACAGAGAGATTAACCTCTTCTCTGCCTTCTCCTCCTCAGCCTACTCAAGATGAAGACAACAGAAAAATACCTTTATGACGACACACTTCCACTTAATGAATAGTAAATATATTTTACCCTCCTTATGATTTTCTTAATAATATTTTCTTTTCTCTAGCTTACTTTATTGTAAGACTACAATGTTTTATATATATATATATATATATACGCAGACACACACACAAAAAATACATGCTAATCAACTGTTTATGCTATTGCTAAGGTGTCTAATAAACAGTAGGCTATAGGGTATCAGTGGTTAAATTTTTGGGATGTCAAAAGTTAAATGTAGATTTTTGATTGTGCTGTGGATCATTGCCCCCTATGCCCTATGTTTTTCAAGAGGCAGCTGTAGGCCTTTACGATCCTTTATAGTTCTTTCTTTTTTTTTTTTTTTAGAGATGAGGTTTCACTGTGGTGCTCAGGCTAGAGTGCAGTGGCTACTCACAGGCTATTAGTGGACCCATTACAATGCTAGACCTGCCATAGTATTTCCAGGTTTGCCCCTTCACCAACTCGACTTAGCAACCTTGGGGTTCAGGTTCAGATTATAATTAGGCCAACTCTAGTGGCAGCAGGCTTCAGTCTTGCCCCAGAACCAGGGAAGCTCTGCAGGATCCAGGAATACAAACTCCAGACCCCCCCAACCAACTAAATCAACTGGATCAAATGTATCCAGGCTTAAGGCTCACCTACTTGCTGACCCAGGCTCCAGGGCAGCCAGCCCAGACTCCAGCAGGAATGCTGCCTTAATGCCATATCAGATGGCCTGTCCAGAATCTCTGGGCTGGCTACCTCTGGACCTAATATTAATCAGCATGAAAGTTTTAACCTGTTGCATTTCTGACCTGGGTGGGCTCAACCATCCTTAAGCAACCTGGTGGTCCTCTGCTTTGCGAAATCACCATATTGATGCTAAACTTAGTGCGGACACCCAATCAGCAGAGCACAATACAGCCCAGAACTCCTGGGCTCGAATGATCAACTATGTTTAAATTAAGGTATGCATATTATTCTTACAGACATAATGCCATTGCACACTTAACGGACTACAGTATCGTATAAAAATAATTGTTATATGCACTGAAAAACCAAAAAAAAAAAAAAAAAACAACCAGTGTGACTCACTTTATTATAATATTTGCTTTTATTGTGGTGGTCTGAAACTGAACCCACAATATTTTGGGAGTATACCTGTAGTGTCCTTTCCTTTCAGTTTGAATAACTCCCCTCATCATTTCTTATAAAAAGGTGTGCTGGTAATAAACTCTCTACATCTTTGTCTTGGAAATCTTTTTCTCTGTGTTATTGCTGAAGAACAGTTTTGCCAAGTACAGCATTATTTGTTGGGAGTTTTTTCCTTCAGAACTTGGAGCGTCATCTCCCTTTCACTTAGCTTGTAAGATTTCCGCTGAGAATTCAGCTGTTAGTCATATTGGAATTCCCTTATATGTTATTTGCTTCATTCTCTTGCTGCTTTCAGATTACTCTTTGTCTGATTTTTGATAGTTTGATTATAATAGGTCTTGGGGTGGTTTTGTTTAAACTAAATCTCACTTTGATTTAGGTATGACTTTTATTTATTTTTATTGACTCATTGTATTCCCTAGGAGACCTAGAAAAATGTTAAATAGAGGTTGTGACATCTTCCATTTAAAAGAAATCCTTTTCTTTTACTTGAATTTGGTGGGGAAAATTTGTATATTTCACCATTACATATGATGCATGCATGATGTGAGCTTCATTTTGTTATGATGCTGTTTATTAGATTGAGGAAACTGCTTTTTAGTTCTTATTTCTCGGTCATTTCTGCCATGAAAAGATGTGAATTTTGTTGAAATCCTTTTCTGCACATCACGAGATAATTATGTTATTTTCTACTGCTCATTAAGATGTGTTATATTGGCTAACTTTTTAATGTTAAGTCAAACTTGTATTGCTGGGATAAAATCTACTTGATCATTATGTATTGTCTCTTTCAGATACTGTTGAATTTGACTTGCTAATAATTTGTTGATGAGTTTTATGTCTATGTTCATGAGGAAGATTGGTCTAATTTTTTTCTTGTACTTACTAGAGTTTCATATCTCAATTACTCCAACTTCATAAAGCAAGTCTAGACTTGTTCCCTCTTTCTTATATTCTGAATGAGTTATGTAAGACTGGTTTAATTCTTCCTAAATATTTTGTATAGCAAACAGTGGGTCTAAGCTTAAAATGTATAAATAGAATTTTTAAAAACTATGCATTTAATTTATTTAATAAATACAGAAATATTCAGATTTGATATTTTTATTGGTCAGTATGCTGGGAGGAATTCTGAGATAGCCTTCAAGATTCCTTCCTTCTAATGTGCATGCCTGGTATATTCTCCTTGAATGTGGGATGAACGTGTGAAGTGTTATGAGTAGTCAATTTTAAAAGAATATTTATTTATTTATTTATTTATTTTAGTACAGATGGGGTTTCCCCATGTTGGCCAGACTGGTCTTGAACTCCCGACCTCAACTGACCCACCAGCCTCGACTTCCCAAAGTGCTGGGATTATAGGCGTGAGCTACCACACCCAGCTTTTCTTTTCTTTTTCTTTTTCTTTTCTACTCATAACATCTTATTATGTCCATTCCACTTTCAAGGACAATATACCAGGACTTGTAAAATCCCATACGATGGCATTTTATCATACGATTATGTTATTAAGCAGATGACTGTGAGTTCATTAAAAGCAGGATTCTTGCAGATAGACCTGGCCTAATAAGGGAACAATTGAAAGGGGGATTCTGCCTCTTGTTGAAAAGAGAGATTCTCCTGTTGATTTAAAAAATGCAGATTTTCATGTTGTAGAGATTCAGGGAATACTGAATGACCTCAAGGACCTAACAGCCTCAATTCTACCAGAACTGGAAGAATTGGAAGAGGACTCTGAGCATCAGATAAGAACACAGGCTAGATAACACCTTGGTTTCAGCCTTGTGAGACTATGAGCAGAGAACCTAGCTGAGGTATGCATGGACTGATGATCTACAGACATGTTAGACAATGTCATTCTAAGCCTGTGCACTTGTGGACATTTTTTAATACAGGATTAGAAAACTAATAATGTCAGATTGGGTAAATTGTGTTTCTCAGAAAATCTGTTATTGCTTCCAAGTTGTAAAATTTATACATGTAAACGTTTCATAATATTTTTATATTTTCAATATCTATATGATCTGTAGATATGTCTTATTTTCATTTCTTTATTAGTAGTAAATATTTTCTTTTTCCCCTTGAGCAGTCTCTCTAGATACTTATCAATATTACTAATATTTTTTTAAATTCAGCTTTTTTAATTAATTTTTTTATTGATTGGAGTTCTTTTACTCTTTTGAAATTTTATTTTTAAAAATTATTCTATTTTGTTACTAGCAGGATCAAGCAAGTAAATTTACTCTTACTTTTACATACCTAAGTTGCAATCTTATTTCCTGGCTTTAATACTTTTTACTTTCTAATATAAGTATTTAATGCTATAAACTTTCCTTTGAGATTCTTTATGTGCACCTTATAAATATTGATGTGTTAAATTTTTATCATGGTTTGATTTAAATTATTATTTCATTTATTTGTGTGTGTTTTTATTGGTGGTGGTGGTGAGTTGTTTTGTTGTTAAATTTCTAAGTATGGGATGCTTTTATAGATATTTTGTTATTATTCGTTCATAACTTAGTTCTGTTGTGATCAGAGAACATATTCTATACGATTTCAATCTTTTCAAATTTTGTAAGATTTGTTTTACGACCCGGCTTATCATCAATGTTGATAGATGCTGCATGTGCACTTTAAGTAAATATATAAGAAATCCCAGCTTCTTCTAGGGAAGTAAAAAGTTTAAAAGGGTATTACTCTTACACTCACAAGAATAGCAAAAAGTGGCCAGTTTTCAAATTCCCAACTTTACTTAAACGCATTAGACAGTCCATGCGTTAGGACAAACAACTAACCAAAAATCTAAGAAAAGATAAGCAGCAACAGAGATTACCTGAGGCAGAATCTTCCTGGCCATGGTGAGAAAAATTGGGCTAAATTTGTTAACATAAACTTGCTAAAGGCTGAGTGTGAGGTAGCAAAAAATAAAAAAATAAAACCTGTGAAGAAATTTAATACTGACTCACAGGCTCTTGTCCACAGACCTAAGTGGGTGTTCAGCAAGAAAGATTGGAGCAGGGCAAGGTATATGAGCAATCATTCCATATGATGCAGATATGGGGAAGGGTGATTGTAGCTGCTGCAGGGAAAGCACAAAGTCCACCTAGATTCTTCTCCTGTAAATCTCCTGTAGAACAAAATACTTGCACCACTGATAGAAAGATAATGTATTCTGTTAAGTTTAAGACATTGGTGGACACATATTGTAGCTAGATAACGTCACAGTAAATAAATCTATTTCTCATTGAGAGAAGGTCATAAATACTTAGTGAGGTCAAACTTATGATTTATAATGCAGTACAACCACTGAGAAGATAGCACCTCTCATAAGACCCAGGAACACAGTGCCTATCTAAGACTAAAGGAAATTAAAAACAGAGAATATTTTCAAACCTCCTCTGAACCAGGCTAATAAGAGTTAGATAACAAGTAACTGCTCTCTACTATTGAGGGAGGGAAACAGCATGAATGAAGGCATTCTCTGAAGTACAGGACCAAAAAAAAAAAAAAAAAAGACAAAACTCAGAGTAGAATAGATATTAAGAAAACCCTCTGGAAAACTCATCTCCATTCTGAATGAAAAGTAACACTGGAGGAATTTAAAGCCCGTATTGCACGAAGAGTAGCCATAACAACTGAAAAACCCGAAAGCAAATCTACTTCTCACTAGGTTGAGTAATCAAAAGCTGAAAAGGTGGAGAACCATGCCCATTTCCAGGCATAAAAACAACTTAATTCAGTCTCTACTGCTCTGCTAAAGATGTCTAGCCTAAAAACAAAAATAAGAGATGTACAAATAAACAAGAAAGAACAACACACTGTTACAAAACAAAGCAATCAACAAAACCAAACTCAAGTGTTACACAGATATTGGAACTATCAGACAGAAAAATTAAAATAACTATAATTAATCTACTGAAGACTGTAATAGAAAGGTTTGCACTATGCACAATCAGATGTATAATTTCAGCAGATAGATGAAAACAAAAGAAATAATAAAATGGAAATGCTGTAAGTAAAACACACAGTAACAGACATAATGGATTTCTTCAATGGACTTATCAGTAAACTTGACATGGTCAAAAAAAGAATCAATGAACTTTAAGGTAAGTCAACAGAAATAACACAAGTTGAAAAGCAAAGAGGGAAAATAAAACCTTTTGGTTTTGTTTACTTGTTTAAATAGAAATCAGGATGGAGCCTCTCAGAATTTTTGGAAAATATCTGAAGTTTTACCATATATGTAATTGAGCTGAGCATAGTGGTTCATGCCTATAATCTCAGCACTTTGAGAAGCCTATGTGGGAGGATTGTTTGAGGACAGGAGTTCAACCCCCTCTCTACAAAAATTGTTTTTAAAAATTAAATAAGTATGGTAGTGTGCACCTGTAGTCCTAGCTACCTGGAAGAATGAGGCAAGAGGATTGGTTGAGCCCAAGAGTGCAAGGTTACAGTAAGCTATGTTTGCACAATTTCACTCCAGCATGGTTGACAGACCAAGACCCTGTCTCAACGACAAAACAAAACAAAAACCAACAACAACAAACTATATATGTAATTGATCTACAAGAATAGTAGAACCACCACACAAACTCATATAAACTTGAACAGGCCAGACACAAAATTCTGAAAGCCAAAGAAAAAATATTTTTAAGACAACTAAAGAATGAAAGACACATTATATAGAGAGAAACAAGGACGAGAATTACAGTAGACTTACCATTAGAAGCTACACAAATCAGAAGACAATGGAGTGTCATCTTAATAGCACTGAAAGGAAATCATTATCAACCCAGAATTCTATATTTTAAGCAAATTTCTTTTGAAATGGATAAAGACCTATTCAGTGAAACCAAAACTGAGATAATTGATTGTCAAGATTCCTGGCATGCTGTCAAGAAGTGCTGAAGAAAATTCTTCAGACAGAAGATATATAGAATCAGAAAATTTGATATTCACATAGACACAAAAACAAACAGTACTAGAAATAAAACAAATAAAAGGATATGCATAATGTATTTTTCCTTACTTTTCATAGCTCTAAAAGATAACTGACTGAGTTCCTTCTGAAGGTTCTAGGAGCATATCCATTTCCTTGTTTTTTCCTATTCCTTGATGCTCCCACATTTCTTGGCTCATGTCTCCCTTCTCCCTTCAAAGGCAGAAAGAGCAGGTTAAGTTCTTACCCTACACCACTTCAATCTTGCTTTTATTGTCACACCTTTTCTAACATTAAATCTTCTGTCTCCCTCTTTCACTTTTAAGAACATTTGTGATTACATTTGAGCCCACTCAGATAATAGAGGATAATATCCCAACTTTAAGTTCCAGTGATTAACAACATTAGTAACTCTTTGCCATGTAATATAACACATTCACAGTTTCAAGGTACTAGAATGTGTGCATCTTTGAAGGCTATCTGTCTACACTGCACAAGTATTCACTTTAAAATAACTAGACTAACTGTAAAATAAATGTGTTTTTCTATTATTTGATGAAGCTCCATATACATTTCAGCAGGATTAAGTTGATTAAAATTGTTGCTCTATTAATTCTAGACTTATTCTATCAATTACTAAAAATGATGTTCAAATCTTCAATTATGATAACAGGTTATTTTTCTCTTCAGTTTTGCCAGTTTTGTCTTCTTGATGAATTGATTCTTTCATCACTTTGAAATGCCGTTCCTTAATTTTGGTAATACTTCTTGTTCTAAAATTTATTTTGGTTGATATTAATATGGAAATGCCACCTTTTAAAATGTTTGAATATGTATGGTATATTATCTCTCATACTTTTCCTTTTAACCTGCCTCTGCATTTGTATTTGAAAGGTAATTTCTGTAAGCAGCATATTATTCTTCTTGATTCCATATTCGGTTTGACAATCTTTGCCTCTCACACTGAATATTTAAACCAGTTTAATTATATTTAAGTATATATTTTTAAGTCTACCATCTTAACCATCTTGGATTTTAAAAAGTATTTCCCCTTTTTAAAAAAAGTATTTCTGAATATGTCAGATCCTCATGTCCAGTCTTCTGTATGGTCAATCATGACTTGTTTTGGTATATATTTCTAATTTTAACTGATCACTGCTACCCTCAAATCATGTCATACTATTTCATAAACACTTTAAAACCCCTACGGTAATATAATTTCATTGACCCTCATATTTTTTGTGCTGTTGTTAACATGTATTTCAATTCTATATGTTATAGACTCCTAAATAACTTTTGTATAAGCACAGGTATTATAAGAAGTGTGTGAGTGTGTGTTTAGATAGACAGAGTTAAAAGATATTTTGTATTTATCTACATATGTACACTTTCTGGTTATTTTCATATATTTTTACAGAAATGGGCTTTCATCTGATGTAATTTTTCTTCAGCTTGAAGAATTTCCTTTTATGTTCCTGTGTTAGTCTTACTGCAGTGTATTCTCTCAGGTTTTCTTTTCTTTTTTCCTTTTTTTTTTCTGAGACAAAGTCTCATTCTGTCACCAGGCTGGAGTGCAGTGGCATGATCTCGGCTCACTGCAACCTCTGCCTCCCAGGTTCAAGTGATTCTCCTGCCTAGACCTCCCGAGTAGCTGGGACTACAGGCATGCACCACCACTCCCAGCTACTTTTTGTACTTTTTAACTCCCAGGGTTTCACCATGTTGGCCAGGATGGTCTAAATCTCTTGACCTCGTGATCCGCCCGCCTCAGCCTCCCAAAGTGCTGGGATTACAGGCATGAGCCTCTGTGCCCGGCCTCTCTCAGGCTTTCTTTGTGTGAAATGCCTCAACTTTATCTATAAAATTCTTTTTTCTGTACATAGAGATTGAGTTTGACAGTTTCTTTCTTTCAACACTTTATATATTTTTGTCATTGCCTTCTAATCTCCACTCTTGGTAATGAGATTTTGTCATTGTTATTATTGTTCTACTATATAAATGTCTCTTTTAGTTTCTTTTAAAATACAGTCATGTGCCATGTAACAATGTTTTTGTCAACAACAAACCACATATAAAATGATGGTTTCATAAGGTTACAATAGAAGTGAAAAATGTTTATCACTTATTGACCGACTCACAGCCATTGTAACAGGATAGCACAATACTACGCTTCTGTGTTTGTGGATCACTAGGGTAAAGACGATGACTCTGCTTCCAGGTGTATCGCACACACGATTTTGGACGCTACGTAACACTTGAAAATGATAATAAGTGACTATGTAGTAGTTTATGTATTTATCATACTATGCTTTTTTTTTTTCTTTTTAATGGAGTCTCACTCTGTCACCCAGGCTGGAGTGCGGTGGTGATCTCAACTCACTGCAACCTCCATCTCTCAGGTTCAAGTGATTCTCCTGCCTCAGCCTCCCAAGTAGCTGGGACTACAGGTGCATGCCACCATGCCAGGCTAATGTTTTGTATTTTTAGTAGAGACAGGGTTTCACCTTGTTAGCCAGTATAGTCTTGATCTCCTGACCTCGTGATCCACCCACCTCTACCTCCCAAAATGCTGGGGTTACAGGCATGAGCCACAGCGCCTGGCCCATACTATACGTTTTATCTTTACTTTAGAGTGTAGTCCTTCTAATTAGATAGATAGAGAGAGAGAGAGAGAGAGAGAGAGAGAGAGAGAGAGAGATACATAGACAGAGTTACCTGTGAAACAATCTCAGGCAGGTTCTTCAGGTGATATTCCGGAAGAAGGCACTGTTATCATAGATGACAACTTCATGCATGTTATTGCCTTTAAAGACTGTCGGTGTAACAAGATGTGGAGATAGACGACAGTGGTATAATGATCCTGATCCTGTGTGGGCCTAGACTAATATATGTGTTTATTTTTTGTTTTGAACAAAAAAAAGTTTTAAAAAAGAAAATTTAAAAGTAGAAACAAACAAAGAGTAAGGATATAAATAAAGAAAATATTTATATATAGCTATACAATGTGTTTGTTTTTTAAACTCAGTGTTATTACAAAAGAGTTAAAAAAACCAAAAAGTGTATAATGTAAAACAGCTATAGTGAGCTCAGGTTAATTTATTATTGAAAAAAGAAAACCATTTATAATAAATTTAGTGTGGCTTAAGTGTACAGTGTTTATGAATCTATAGTTGTGTGCGGTAATGTCCTATGCTTTCACACTTACTTACTACTGACTCACTGACTCACCCAGAGCAACTTCCAGTTCTGCAAGCTCCATTCATGGCAAGGGCCCTCCCTATTCAGTGTACCATGTTTTAACCTTTTACACTGTATTTTACGGTATCTTTTACATGTTTAAATATGTGTAGAGATACAAATAATTGCCATTATGTTACAAATGCCTACAGTATTCAGTTCAGTAACATGCTGTACAGGTTTGCAGCCTAGGAACAATAGGCTATACCATATAGCCTAGGTGCATAGTAGACATACCATCTAGGTTTGTGTAAGTACACTCTGTGAGTTCCGTATGACAACAAAATCACCTAACAACACATCTCTCAGAATGTATCTCCATGGTTAAATGACGCATGACTGTATTATTTTAACGTTTAGTTTGCAGCGGCTTTCCTAGGAAATTCTTAAGTATAGCTTTTTCTGTTTGTTGCATTCACTGTCTTTGGAGTTTGTCTTTGGAGCTTCTGGAATCTATAAATTGTGTTTTCAAGAATCACATTTGAAAACTTGTATCCATTATTTCTTCAAATGTTGCTTTGTTCAGTGTCTTCTTTTCTGTCCTTACAACCCTCCATTTATACATATGCTTGACTAATTTATAGTTTCTCAGAAGTCTTTGAGACTTTGTCCCTTTTCTTCTATATTTTCTTTCTCTGGGTGCTTTATACTGGATGATTTCTATTGACTCAACAAATAGAAAGTTCACGATACATTCTTCTGTTATGTCTAATCTGCTTTTAATCACATTCAGTAATTTTATTTCTGATACTATATTTATTAGCTCTAGATTTTCTATTTTTTGTAGTTGCTTTCAAGTTTCTCCTGAAATGTCCTATTTTTTCACTCATCATATCTGTCCTTTCCTGTAAATTCTTTAATATATTTATATGATTGTTTCAAAGTTCTTGTCTAATAATTCAAACGCTTGGTTGTTAAATGTCTTTTTATTTACTGAATATTTCCTTGCCATAGGTCATATTCTCCTACTCATTCATGTTTTATAATTCTAATTTTTATGCTAATATAGTGTATAAAAGGAAAGACTAAAGTAATACATATATGTAGTATACATATGAATATATATGTATTATATATAACATACTGTATTATATATACTATATTGTATATAGTATATGTAGCATATACACTATATTATTATAGTATATGTAGTATATATACTATATTATATATAGTATGTGTAATATATATACTACACTGCATATATGGTATATACTACATACTATTATATATAGCATATATGCAGTATACTATATACACTATATAATATATAAATATATATTATGCATAAAATATATATACTGCATATATTTATATATATATAGTTTTATTTGTTTCTTTTTCTCTAAGAAGTGATCCACTTTCCTCTGTTTTCCTCTATTAGGTAGCTAGAGTAAAGGACTGATCAGTTTGTTGCTTCAAGCAGAATTTGAAATGTTTGTAGAGATGTGGCGACTTTAATCTATCTGGCAAGTCTTAGAATGCAATCACTAGGAATCAAAGTAGTTGTCTCTTTTCTTTTAGGCTCATCCCCCAAATATTTGGGCCACTAAAATGCTAAAATTTTGATATTATCAGAATTTTCAGTAATTTCAGCTTTAATTAGACTCGTTTTAACTTTCTTTTAAATTTCTTGGCCACTTGTTCGAGACTTTCTTTTAAGTAACAACGAATAAATACTGCAAGATTATGAGATCTCAAAAATAAAAAATCTTAGATGTATATCTGAAACTGAAACTACAACACTGCTAGACCCTCAGACTGCAAGACCTTGATGAAATCAAGGGGCTCTAAGTCTGTAAGATGTGAAAACCCTTCATTCTCATTGAAACAGTAACATAAAAAGATCAAATTTTTTTTCTTAAATTCATAAAAAGGCTATGAGCCTAAAATTTTTTACATATAAAAATAACCACAAGGAGGATGATCCTAAGAGACAAAGGTTGCTTTCATACCTGAAACAGCTTGGAGTAAGCAGTTTGGACAAAGAAGAAAGAACTGTCGGATTGGGAAATAACTGGATAATCATTTAACATTTCTAGAGCTAGGTCGATGTCAACAGAGTGCAAACATTCCCCTGTATTACTGAGCACCTATCCATTGCGTTGAACAGAACAATTTCTGTTTGATTTGACTCACCAGCAATATTCTAAAAAGTAAAAGCGAAATAATTGTTTTACATGCCTTATTAAAAAGTTAAGTCACAATTTTATACTCCATCTTCTAAATCCCACAAATGTGCCTTTGTCCTGCGTCAGCTGTTCAATATTTTTTCTCTCACAAACATTTGTCTCATTTACCATTTCCCCAGTGATTCTTTCCCGGAAACCGTGAACTTTTGTAAGCCGGATGTTCACTAATGCACAGCGCCATCTCCTGGCGATAATTAGGAATCAATAGCGGACGTGCACAAAGATTTAGGCTTGTTTCCAATGGAAGCTCAGGTTTAGTCCTCGCCCAGGGTACCTTTTCCCTGACTGGATGGTATTAGGAAAGTCCAGCAAAAGCCACCGCGAGAAACCATCCCGTTTATTAGAGATGCACCTGAGTGACTTTGTATTATAAAGAGGAACGCCAGGATGACATACTTGCTTTTGCGTGTACTATTAGAGTCAAGTAATGGACTATAATATCTGAACTTACAATATATGGTCAATAGCTATTGAATACAGATGGCACTGTGACATCAGGAAGAATATAAAATATCTCCATATTTGAGATTGGAAGAAAAATCACCATTTGGAGTCAGAAAATCTGGATTTTAGTTGTGTGACTCAGACAAGTGCCTTTACTTCTGTGAGTCTCAGTTTCCTTATCAATTAAATGATCATATCTCTTGAACCTGCCTTGGTGTGCTATTCTGAGAATAAAGTGAGATAATGGATGGGAAAACATCAGTAAAAGGCTAATCGCATACAAGTGTCACTAGTAGTCATGGTTAGTTACTAAAATTAGATGGCACTTTTCAAGACAATTCAATCTGAGCAGTGTTGCAGGCAGGAATTACAAGTGTGATATCTTCTTGGGTTGAGAAAAATGGAATTAAAAGACTATCTACAAGGCTCTCTGATCCTGGGAAAAAACAATAATCCCTTTTTCCAAGGATAATATTCTTATTCCTCTGATGATTACAGGCAACAAGGGCTGGTCAGTGACTCAGAGAAAGAGCCTATCCTACCTAAAAGAGGTGTGCTCACCACCAAGTAGTCAAAACATCTATATGAGTGTTCACAGTCAGTCACTCTCTTCTGCACTCACCCAAAGCTGATACAGACAAGAAGCACAGGACAGTTTGAGGCAGCTCCTTATCCCATCTTCCAAACCACAGTTACACACTCGGCTTTCCTGCCCATCTTCTCATTTAAGGTGGGCTGTTAATATACAGTTTGGTGTTTTAAAAAGGGGGCTTTAGGTGAGTTGTGTTCAGAAAGACTCCTGAGAACAATGAGTGCAATTGCCTTTTTTATAGATAAGAAAATTGATGACCAAAATAGAAACAACAAAAATGTACTCGTGATATCACATTGATACTGAACAGGTACCCTACAATATGAAACTCCCACTGCGTGTGTTGCTTGTTTATTTTGTTTTGTTATTACAGTACTGGGAACTGTGTGGCTTTCTGTTTTCTCTTTGATCTGTGCTCCAAAGAATGATTCTGATTATAGAATATAAATATCATAAAAATATAGCATTTGATGGTAACAAAGCTACTCTCTGACTTACAAATACAGATCACAAACATGAATTTTCATGTTTGTTCCACCGGGGGTGAAACAGAGAGATAGTTACTTGGATGTCCATGCGAGAGAAGCAGACATGAAGGATAAGCCACTTACATGCAATAGAAAAAGAGTAGTAGGCTAAAAAGAGGGTCCAGAGACAGCCAAATGCTAACCACCCACATAAAGGTTTGTTGTTATGGAGGTCAAAGAGGAGATAACCTAGGTGATGATCAAGTAATAATCAGGTGTCTGGGCCCAGGTAGAAAATGGAACTCTCATAATAGGCAGCAAAGCCAGAGTCACGGTGTTAGTGTTCAAAAATAGCCACCCTCCTCAGTAAATAAGGGACTGGAG
Organism: Macaca nemestrina; assembly: GCF_043159975.1. NCBI lineage: Eukaryota > Metazoa > Chordata > Mammalia > Primates > Cercopithecidae > Macaca > Macaca nemestrina. Next base: position 7,388,205 of record NC_092126.1, read on the forward strand.
ATTTCAGCTGCATATCAACGGTGAGAAGTATTCTCTTACTTTTTCTAGGCTACGCCAGAGAGTTTGTGGATCCATAAATCTGGTTCTGAACCATAAACAGCTCTTATCACCTCTGACTCCTGACAGTGATGATAACAGTGGCTGCTAACTCTAACATTACACTTGAAGTCTTTGGGGACAGAGGTAGAATTTTATTGAGTTTTGCAAGCCACTCAAAATCCAGAGAGCATGTGGATTTGTCAGGGAGCAGGTCCAGGGAAGATTCTAGCGATGGTCAGCAGCCTTCCCCACTCAGGGGATAACTCTGAGCTCCTAGAAGAGTACACGAGACAACACTCAGTGACCTGGCTCCAAAGTGAGGAGACACAGGGTCAGAGTATAGGGCTTAGCGAATTATCTCATGTGTCTCTGGACAGCGTTTTGATTTTTCAGTGACTACAGCCATGTCTGTTTCTAGACCCAAAAACTATAGGAGACAAGTGGCAGGCCAAGAGACACGCTGGCAACTTCTATGTGCATTCAGGTTTGAGCATCCTGAAGCCCAGAGCTGCAAATTCTACAAGAGAAGCCTTCTCCTACCTGTAGGTTTCTTAAATCTTATTCTGCTCCAGAAAGGCATTCAAGATGAGTTTTGGGATTTTAACTCATGAGAAATGTGTAAGGCACATCCAATGATGGACACAAAAGTCATCATTGCAAAGTATGAGCTGGAGCAGGGCCAAACACAGGGAGTCGTGTTCCTTCCTGTCCTGGACAAAACAGAGACAGTCATTTCTGAAGATCTGTGTGAGTGATACTTAGTCTTCATGGTTAGTTATTAACACTGGTTGCAAGCTAGGCGGGGGTGGGCCCTCAAAGCAAAGTTGATGTCTATTATTTAAATTGCAGCTTTGAGTCCTGTGTTAGACAGCAAGCCAAAAAGGGTGGGGGCATCTTAATAAATAAAAGGAGACATAAAACGTCCCACCAAATTCCTCTGCTTCAACTATTCATTTTGAAGACTTTCATGTTTAGTATTTAATGGGCACAGATATAATTGATCATTTTAAGTCTTTATTTGTACAGATTTAAACAACAACCAGAACAGCTGCCTGTCTGCTGACTCCGTGGGGTAAATGTTCCTTGTCAGTGACCTGAGAGCAATCTAGACCCATTCAGATTAGAAACTTCCCTCTTCGTATTTTAATGTGGCTTCTTAGAAAAGCATTACAGTTTGAGCCCTCTCCAGAATCACCTGTTGTTACTAGGAGAACATAGCATTTGAAGTCAAGCAGACATCGCAAGAAGAATTCTGGGAGTAGAAAGGGTTCATTTTGAGAGTCACCTTTTGGCCATGTTACCTTTGCATTCTGTTATGTTCAACACACAGTTACAAGAACCTATTATTGAGATGGCTTATAAAAATTAAGTAACAAAACTGATCCACGTGAGGTGCCTAGCAGAACACTCAGAAAATGAAGGCTGATATATATGCCAAAATGTATATTATCACTAAGGTAACAAATATTTCTACAGAAATTTTAGAAAATTCAGATAACAGCAAAAGTAATAAAATCACCAGCAATCTTACTCCTCAAGGTAATCTCTTTAATGGTTGCAGTCATTTTTCCTAAGGAAGTTATCATTATAATAACGATGGATTATATAATCACGTTGTGCAAGTGCTTCGTGATACCAAGATAACCATCCCTGAAAACTTTGGTGTAAAGAGTACTCAGTTAAACTTAAGAGATTAAGGCGTTAGTGTATTCTGCAGTGAATGAGCTCTGTGACCTCGAGTGCTTCTTTTATTCTCTAATCTTCATTTTTACCTCTATAAGTGTATAAGTAAAGCTATATAATCACTAATGACTTTTTCCACTAAAAATAAAAATTAGAAACAGAAGTCCTGTTATCCTTCTTTCTCTTTGTTTCAGAATTTCATCCCGGTATTCGGAGATATAGACAGGATTGAATTGGCTATTGTTGAAACTCTGATTTCCTAAAACAACAAAAAGTAAAATGAATTCTTATATACATTTAGATTACTGGTAATGTACACAGAGTGGTAAATACATACACACAAACATGTACATGTGCACACACATATTCTTGGAGGTACTAGTCACCTGTAGGTCTGAAGGTACTCACATATAAGACTGACACTGTTTCAGGAATCAGGGAAGCCATTTCCACTTGGTCTTTTAACGTGTCAGTAAAAAATTGATGAGTTGTGCCTATACAAGCACTGAGCTAAGGTCAAACTACCCTTGAAGAGACAGGAAGAAAGAATAAGTGATTTATAGAGAAGGCCGGTAGCCTTGGCACCAGGAGCTTTTGTTTTTTTAACTCTAGTCGCTGAGAGAGGACTGCGCCTCAACAGGCACAAAGTGTTCCCCAAACAATGTTAGACACACGCCAAATTGGAGCCCAGCCAGGTTCCAGCTACCACACTGAATTCCTACTTGCTACCCATGGGCACACACAAAAGGCAGGCCCAGGTTAACACAGCCTCCCAGGTAAGGACCAAAGCTGCTATTTGTCATCACTAAACAAATGGGCCATTCTTTCTCCTGCCCTCTAGCAATGGCAGTGAAACTTGCCTAGAAAAAAAAAAATAATGGGACGAAAAACAACTCAAAATTCTGGACTTTAGGTAAGAGTGAACTCCCTCCCTTCAACTACTACATTAAGAAACATTGCCGAATTCTGCCGGTAACTTTCTCTGTCATCTTAAGTATATATTTTTCTAAATAGTTATATAAACATTAATCTAGTAGCTGTTTTCTAATTATGAAAATAATTCTTGTCATTGTAGATGATGCAGAAAATCACAAGAATCCAAGAAAGAATTTAAAAAGCCGTCATAATCCAGAAACTAGAGATAGCCACAATGGTCATATTAGTGTGTATAATTTTGACAACTGTTCTGTGTGTGGTGATTGTGTATGTGTATGTAGTGTGGACACACAGATGAGTAGATGTGATGAATCACTGGTTTCCATAATTGGAAACATAGCATACATAATATTTCCTATTATTTTATTCAACATTATATCATGAACATGTTTGCAGTCATTGAGTTATCATAAAATTGTGAAAATAATATCTTTTGAGTTATCATAAATGTTAAATAAATAAATGTAAAAGGCTGGGCCTGGTGGCTCATGCCTGTAATCCCAGAACTTTGGGAAGCCAAGGCAGGCTGATCACCTGAGGTCAGGAGTTTGAGACCAGCCTGGCCAATATGGTGAAACCCCCATCTCTACTAAAAATACACAAATTAGCCAGGCATGGTGGCTCATGCCTGTAATCCCTGCATTTTGGGAGGCTGAGGCAGGCAGATCATGGAGTCGAGGCATTTGAGACCAGCCTGGCCAACATGGTGAAACCCCATCTCTACTACAAATATACAAATTAGCCGGGTGTGGTGGCGCACACCTATAATCCCAGCTACTCGGGAGGCTGAGGAAGAGAATCACTTGAACCCAGGAGGTGGAGGTTGCGGTGAGCCTAGATGGTGCCACTGCACTCCAGCCTGGGTGACAGAGCAAGACTCCATCTCAAAAACATACATAAATAAATAAAAATAAAAAACAATAAACATAAAAGCTCCTACAATGTGGCTTCTGGCTGATAGTAATCACTGAAATAATGTTAACTTCATTAGAATCCAATCAACTTGAAATATTTGTTTCTGTTTTAAATACCCAAAACTATATAGTGAAACTGTCCGTGAAAAGACGGGAGAATGATATTGCTGAATATCACAGGCTAAAAAGCAGTGACTCTAGTTGGCTGATATTTCCTCCCATCTCCTCTTAAAAACGTGCCAGATTATACTTGAGTAGAGTCCACTGGCAAAAGAAATTATGAAATACTAACGCTGCCCCTTCTATTGTCTCGCAGCTTGAGTCACTAGAAAATTCTATGTAATGTCAAGATCAAACCAAGTCTTTATATCAGCCTAGTCAGTGATCCCCATTCAAGCCATTTAAAAATGTAAAAACAATTTTTTTCTTTGCTCAAGACCACTGTGCAGATAATGTAAGACAGTAATGCTTAGGACTGAAGTTGTATTTCTTGTGTTCTGCCTAATATTTTTCTTCTATTTATGTAGCATGAGAGCTGTCATTCTCACTCACTCAAATTAGGCTTACTGTTAACAAAAAGATTACAGTTTTTAAAAGTAACAACAACCTTATGAACAATACTGTGCAAAACTATACGTGCCATGATTAACTCTATGGTTCCAAAGGGAGAATAAACATCTTTGAAATACCCTGATTAAAATGAGGTAGAGCACTATACACAGGTACAAATCCTCAAATCACATAAAAGATGTTCTAACATGCTCAACTCTGACCCCTGATTAAGAGGATAACCTGCCATTACTTGGCAGCAAAAAGCTCTGAGAAACTACAGATCAAGTGGCAAAATATGGATGCTACTTTCCAGCCTTTGATTCTATTATTCAGTGACAATTTTTAAATGTGTGTATGTAAAGCATTGTAATGGGAGCTTTAATATATGCAGTTATGTTTAATTATTAATTTTGTTTGATACAGCAATCATGCATTTTAAAGACGAGATCAGATGAAAAAGCTGATATTGAGTTCTTTAACCTTTAAATTAGCTCCCCATGTTTGCACAGCTAAAAGTGGCAGTGATGGGTTTTTAAAGCTCCGTAATAATTATTTATACCATAGTTAGAATTTGGAAATCAGTAATTTGCATGTAATAAAATTATTGACACATTTTTATTTAAATATAGCATTACCCTAGTGTCTACCTTATCAGTACTCAATTTAGTCTATTTTTTGTCTTTTCTGAATCTTTTACATATTTTAAAATGATTTCCACTCCTTTTGACGAGAAATTACATCTTGTAGCCTTCTTATTTTAGGGTTTTTCCTAGCAAGTACAGCATACATTCTTAATTTTTTAAAGTCTAATTTTAACAGATGCTTTTAACTTTTTCCAAATGTAACGGGGACTTCAGAAACCTTTATTTCTATTTCTTCTTTCCACATTATATGCCATCATTTTAATTCTTCATATATTTAAAACTAACCGAACATTAAATTTACTATTTTAATTAGTCACAATTATGTTAACTGTTGAGCTAAATACTATTATGTTTACAGTAAACACTTTTTACTGATTTAAATAGATAAACACTTTTAAAAAATTACTTGAAGTGGGTCCAGTTTCGACTCTTTCATTTTGAAAAACTCCAAGCCCCTGCCTTCTTCTCACCATAAGCACTCGAATGTCAGCTGGAGTGGAGTATCTCATGGGTCACTGCTGTGTAAGCTCATGATTTTGAATTTTGTCTTTAGTTCCTGATTCTGAAAACTTTACATTTTATGATTGAGCTCAGCTTTATGTTAAAAAGAGTTTGTAAGATATTATCAATAATTTCTAGATGTGAGTAGAAGAGCACTCACCCACATCAGCATTAAGTGGCTTCCATTTTTGTCTGTGATTTCTGTAAGACTTGAACTAATGTTTTTTAAACAAAAATGAACCACAAAAATATGAAAAGGTAGATGTTGTGTACACTCTTCTACTAGAAACAAATGTAAAACAGATCTATTCAACCACAGGCTGCTAGCACACAATACATCCTATGTATTTTTTATTCTAAGTTATTTAAAAGGAAATTCAGCTAGCAAAATAATACATGCCCTGTAAAATGCTGGACATTAAATTTAGTACATAAAATGTAAACCGTGACTTAAATTCACTTCTCGGTATCGTCTAATGTCCAAAGAATGAATTAAGTGTCTATGTCTACTTACAAAATGTGGCATGTTCATAACATGTTAGTTATTCACTATTAATTTAGCCACAAAATTCTGAAGCTGTCAAAAATTCTACATTCAGCAGTTTTCTCAAAACTGGCAAAGCCAACCCCACCTGTGAATTCAATGTCAGTCATAGTCAAGTTTCCATCAACATCTTCTAATCTTCTGTATCTGGATGTTTGATTACTGTACAATAACTTACATGAGGTGCGATTGGGAAGGCTGCCTGGTTGAATATGACATTATTCATGCAATGTGTAGGTAAGTGCTCAAAAAATTGAAAGTCCACCAAACAGATATTTTTACCACAATAAATTATGAGAAATCATTAGGATTTTATAGGATGGCATAAGATATAACCACAAAATACAGAACCTTTACATAATGGTAAAGATTTATTTCATTTAGCACTCAAACTAGATATTTTCTTCCCCAAAAAAGCAATGTTTAACATTTCATAACTTAGTTCTGTGCTACACCAAAGCAGCTAACTTACAAACAGGATGGTAGCACATTTATAGACAATATGCTCTTTTGTGAAATAATATTGAAATATTAAAATACTGATGTTTCCTATGTTTACTTGTGCTCAAAAGTCATTCATAGCCTGCTTCCCAACTGACTTCCTCTATTCTAAAGTCTAGAAAACAAAAATTAATTTCTCTTCCTCCCTTGAAATTAAGCATTACCACATAACTCTCTTCTGGATCATATAAGATCCAAGAGAAGTTTCTAGGTTAGTTTCTAAGGGAGTTTTTTTGTTTGTTTGTTTGTTTGTTTTTAAATTCAGACTAAACTGTTAGAATGTGTTTGTCAGTTCACCTCTAGCTGCTTTGCTTCCTTCCTAGATAATAGACGCATTGCTGGGAGTGCAGCAACCAGGCTGGGATCACAACATTGAAAGTCGCACACTACTTATAGCAGATCAAGACAGCCTAGGTCCTTGATGACATTTTAGTCATGAACTCCTTATCCTGAACTTCTTGATTCTTAAGAAAAACAACTCCTATTTGTTTTAGCCATTATTATTTATTGTAGTTTCTGTGGTTTACACCAATATAATCATAACACATGTACCTTTCCCACCATTCAGCCATCAGTACCAACTGCCTCTCTCTTCACAGTGAGATATATATCAGAAGTTTCCAAACTTCCTTGGTTCAAAAGCTCTTAATGTACCAATGATTTCCTCAGAGCACTCCAGGCTAAAAAAACATGTAACAGTTCAATTTATGAATTAATTAGATCCAATTTAACAATTTAGCTTTTGTAATTTGTGTGGTATCTATATTCCCTTAAAATATGTAAAATATTGCACTGTAGTCCATGGATGACCTGCAATTTTCTAAGAAGGGATGGAGGAAGAGAGGGAGAGATAGATAGATAGATAGATAGATAGATAGATAGATAGATAGAGAGAGAGAGAGAGAGGAGAGTATCTGACAGCAGAAATGTGAATTTAAATCCTTAATACAGTTTTCAAATTTTTTTTAAAATTTTTGAGAGTATGTAGTATGTGTATATATTTATGGAGTACATGACATGTTTTGATACAGGTATGCAATGTGAAATAACCACATCATGGGGAAAGGGGTATCATCTGTTCAAGCATTTAACCATTGAGTTGAAAAAAATTCAATTACACTAAATTACTTGAAAATGTACAGTGAAATTGTTATTGATTGTAGTCACCCTGTTGTGTTATCAAATAGTAGGTCTTATTCATTCTTTCTACATGTTTTTACCCAGTAACCATCACCACCTCCTCACAACCCTCCACAACCCTTTCCAGCCTCTGGCAACCACGCTTCTACTCTCTATGTCCATGAGTTCAATAATTTTGATTTTCAGATCCCACAATTAAATAAGAACATGTGTTGTTTGTATTTCTATGTCTGGTTTACTTCACTTTACATAACGACGTCCAGTTCCATCCATGTTGTTGCAAATGACTACATCTAATTTCTATGGCTAAACAGCACTCCACTGTATAAATGTACCACATTTTAATCCATTCTTCTGTTGATGGACACCTAGATTGCTTCCAAATCTCAGCTATTGTAAACAGTACTACAGCAAACATAGGAGTGCAGATATCTCTTCGATAAACTGATTTCTTTTCTTTCGGGTATGTACCCAGCAATGGGATTGCAGCTCAATATTTAGTTTTTTGAGGAACCTCCAAGCCATTCTCCATAGCGGTTATACAAATTTACATTCCCACCAACCATGTGCAAGGGTTTCTTTTTCCCCACATTCATGCCAGCATTTATTATTACCTATCTTTTGGATGTAAGTCACTTTATCTGGAGTGAGATGATATCTCATTGTAGTTTTGATTTGCACTTCTCTGATGATCAGCCATGTTGAACACTTTTCCATATGCCTGTTTGATATTTATATGTCTTCTTTTGAGAAATGTCTATTCAAATCTTTTGATACGATGATTAGATTTTTTCTTATAGAGCTGTTTGAGCTCCTTATATATTCTTGTTATTAATCCCTTGTCAGATGCATCGTTTGCAAATGTTGTTTCCCATTCTGTAGGTTGTCTCTTCACTTTGTTGATTGTATCCTTTGCTGTGCAGAAGCTTTTTAAATTGATATGATCCCATTTGTTCATTTGTTCTTTGGTTGCCTGTTTTTGTGGGGTATTGCTCAAGAAATTTTTGCCCAGACCAATGTCCTAGAGATTTTTCCAAGTGTTTTTTTGTAGTAGTAGTTTCATAATTTGAGGTCTCAGATTTAAATCTTTCATTCATTTTGATTTGATTTTTATATATGGTGAGAGATAAGAGTGCAGTTTCATTCTTCTGCATATGGATATCCAGTTTTCCTACCACCATTCATTGAAGAGCCTGTCTTTTCTCTAGTGTATGTTCTTAGCACCCTTTTAAAAAATGAGTCCACTGTTGTTGTGTGGGTTTTTTTCCAGGTTCTCTATTCTGTTCCATTGGTCTATGTTTCTCTTTCCTTGCCATACTGCGCTGTTTTGGTTACTATAGTTACTATAGCTCTGTAGTATAATTTGAAGTCCGATAATGTGATTCCTCCAGTTTTGTTCTTTACGTTTAGGACAGCTTTGGCTATTCTGGGTCTTTTTTGGTTCCATATAAATTTTATAATTGCTTTTTTTCTATTTCTGTGAAGAATGTCATTGGTATTTTTCATTGACTTGCATTGTAGAGATTGCATTGAATCTGTAGATTGCTTTAGGTAGTATGGACATTTTAACAATAATAATTCCTCCAATTCATGAACATAAAATATTTTTTCAAATTTGTTTCCTCTTCAGTTTCTTTCATTCATGTCTTATAGTTTTCATTATAGAGATCTTTCACTTATTTGGTTAATTCCTAGGTATTTACTTTTGTGTGTGGCTATTGTAAATGAGATTACTTTTTAAATTTCTTTTTCACATTGCTCACTGCTGGCATATAGAAATGCTACTAATTTTTGTAGGTTGATTTTGTATCCTGAAAATTTACTGAATTTGTTGATCAGTTCTGATAGTTTTCTTGTGGAGTCTTTAGATTTTTTTCAACTATAAGATCATATTATCTGCAAACAAGGATAATTTGATTTATTCATTTCCAATTTGGATGCCTTTAAAATCTTTCTCTTGCCTGATTGCCCAAACTAGAACTTCCAGTACTATGTTGAGTAACAGTGATGACAGTGGACATCCTTGTCATGTTCCAGATCTTACAGAAAAGAATTTCAGTTTTCCCCATTCAGTTTGATACTAGCTGTGTGTCCATCATATATGGATTTTATTATGTTGAGGTATGTTTCTTCTATCCCCAGGTTTTTGAGGGTTTTTACCATGAAGAGATGTTGAATTATATCAAATGCATTTTAGCATTAGTTCAAATGATCATATGGTTTTTATCCTTCATTCTATTGATATGACATATCACATTGATTGATTTGTGTATGTTGAATTATCCTTGCATCCCAGGGATAAATCCCACTAGGTCATGTTGAATAATCTAATGTATTTTTGAATTCTGTTTTCTAGTATTTTGTTGAGGATTTTTTCATCAATATTCATCAGTGATATTGGCCTGTAGTTTTCTTTATTTGATATATCTTTGGTTTTGAAATGAGAATATTACTGGCCTCATAGAATAAGTTTGGAAGTATTCTTTCTCCTCTATTTGTTGAAACAGTTTAAGTAGAATTGCTATTTGAGCTTTTTAAAATGTTAAGTAGAATTCAGCAGTGAAGACCTCAGGTCCTGGGCTTTTCTTTACTGGGAGATTTTTTATTATGGCTTTGATCTCATTACTTGTTATTGGTCTGTTCAGATTCTGGATTCCTTCCCGGTTCAATCTTCATAGATTGTATGTATCTAAGAATTTGTTCATTTCTTCTAGATTTTCCAATTTATTGGCACATATTTGCTCATAGTAGCCACTAATAATCGTTTGAATTTCTGCAGTATCTGTTGTAAAGTTTCCTTCTTTATTTCTGATTTTATTTGGATCTTCTCTCCCCTACATCCCTTTTTTCTAGTTAGTCTGGGTAAACTTTTGTCAATTGTGTTTAACTTTTCAAAAATCAGCTTTTTGTTTTATCTTTCGTATTTCAATTTCATTTATTTCTGCTCTGATCTTTATTATAATATTTCTTTTATTCTAATTTGGGGTTTTGTTTGCTCTTGCATTTCTAGTTCTTTAAGACGCATTATTAGGTTGGTTACTTGAAGTTTTTCCTCATTTTTGATGTAGACCTATAGCTATAAACTTCCTTCTTAGTACTGCTCTTGTTGTATCACACAGATGTTGGTATATTGTGTTTCCATTATGATTTGTTTACATTTTTAAAATTTCCTTTCTAATTTCTTCATTGATCCACTAGTCATTCAAAAACATAATGTTTAATTTCCATGTACTTGTATAGTTTCTTAAATTCCTCTTGTTATTAATTTCTAGTTTTATTCCATTGTGGTCATAGAAGATGCTTGATATTATTTCAGTTATTTTGAATGTTTTAAGACTTGTTTTGTGACCTAACATCTGGTCTATCCTTTATGTATTAGTCCGTTTCCATGCTGCTGATAAAGACATACCTGAGACTGGGAAGAAAAAGAGGTTTAATTGGACTTACAGTTCCACATGGCTGGAGAGGCCTTAGAATCATGGTGTGAGGCAAAGGCACTTTTTTTTTTTTTTTAAGACAGAGTCTCATTCTGTCACCTGGGCTAGAGTGCAATGGCATGATCTCAACTCACTGAAACCTCTGCCTTCAAGGTTCAAGTGATCCTTCTGTCTCAGCCTCCCAAGTAGCTGGGATTACAGGCACATGCCACCATGCCTGGCTAATTTTTTGTATTTTTTTTTTTTTATTAGAGATGGGGTTTCACCATGTTGGCCAGGCTGGTCTTGAACTCCTGACCTCAGGTGATCCACCCACTTCAGCCTCCCAAAGTGCTGGGATTACAGGTGTGAGCCACTGTGCTCAGTCAAACAGGCACTTCTTATGTGGCAGCAGCAAGAGAAAAATGAGGAAAAAGCAAAAGCAGAAATCCCTGATAAACCCATTAGATCTCTTGAGACTTATTCACTATCATGAAAATAGCATGGGAAAGACTGGCCACCATGATTCAATTACCTCTCCCTGGGTTCCTCCCATAACACGTGGGAATTCTGGGAGATACAATTCAAGTTGAGATTTGGGTGAGGACAAAGCCAAACCATATCATTCTGCCCCTGGCCCTTCCAAACTTATATCCTCACATTTCAAAACCAATCATGCCTTCCCAACAGTCCCCCAAAGTATTAACTCATTTCAGCATTAACTCAAAAGTCCATAGTCCAAAGTCTCATCTGAGACAAGGCAAGTCCCTTCCACCTATGAGCCTGTAAAATCAAAAGCAGGTTAGTTACTTCCTAGATACAATGGGGGTACAGGTATTGGGTAAATACAGCCATTCCAAATGGAAGAAATTGACCAAAACAAAGGGGTTACAGGGCCCATGCAAGTCTGAAACCCATCAGGACAGTCAAATCTTAAAGCTCCAAAATGATCTCCTTTGACTCCGTGTCTCACATCCAGGTCACACTGATGAAAGAGGTGGGTTCCCATGGTCTTGGGAAGCTCCACCTCTGTGGCTTTGCAGGGTGCAGCCTCCCTCCCAGTGAGTGTCTGCAGCTTTTCCAAGTGCACAGTGCAAACTGTAGGTGGATCTACCATTTTGGGGTCTGGAGGACAGTGGTCCTCTTCTCACAGCTCCACTAGGGAGTGCCCTAGTGGGGACTCTGTGTGGGGGTTCCGATCCCACATTTCTTTTCCACACTGCCCTAGCAGAGGTTCTCCATGAGGGCCCCGCCCCTGCAGCAAACTTTTGCTTGGGCGTCCAGGTATTTCCATATATCTTCTGAAATCTAGGTGGAGGTTCCCAAAACTCAATTCTTGATTTCTGTGCATTCACAGGCTCAACACCTCATGGAAGGTGCCAAGATTTGAGGCTTGCACACTCTGAAACCATGGGCCACGCTGTAACTTGGCCCCTTTTAGCAATGGTTGGAGCTGCTGGGATGCTGGGCACTAAGTCCCAAGGATGCACACAGCACAGGGACCCTGGGCCTGGCTCACAAAACCACTTTTCCATCTGGGCCACTGGGCCTGTGATGGGAGGGGCTACCATGAAAGTCTCTGACATGTCCTGGAAACATTTTCCCCATGATCTTGGGGATTAAAATTAGGCTCCTTGCTACTTATGCAAATTTATGCAACTGGCTTAAATTTTTCCTCAAAAAATGTTTTTTTCTTTTCTATTGCATCGTTAGGCTGCAAATTTTCTGAATTTTTATGCTCTGTTTCCCTTTTAAAACAGAATGCTTTTAACAGCACCCAAGTTACCTTTTGAATGCTTTGCTGCTTAGAAATTTCTTGAGATACCCTAAATCATCTCTCAAGTTCAAAGTTCCGTAGATCTCTAGGGCACGGGCAAAATGTCGCCATTCTCTTTGCGAAAACCTAAGAAGAGCCACCTTTTCTCCAGTTCCCAAGAAGTTCCTCATCTCCATCTGAGACCACCTCAGCCTGAACCTTATTGCTCATATCATTATCAGCATTTTTGTCAAAGCCATTCAGCAAGTCTCTAGAGGGTTCCAAACTTTCCCACATTTTCCTATCTTCTTCTGAGCCCTTCAGACTTCCAACTTCTGCCTGTTACCCAGTTTCAAAGTCTCTTCCACAGTTTCAGGTATCTTTTCAGCAACACCCCACTCTACTGGTACCAATTTACTGTATTAGTCCATCTTCATACTGCTGATAAATACATACCTGAGACTGGGAAGAAAAAGAGGTTTAATTGGACTTACAGTTCCACATGGCTGGGGAGGCCTCAGAATCACGGTGGGAGGCAAAAGAAACTCCTTACACGGAGACTGCAAGAGAAAAATGAGGAAGAAGCAAAAGTGCAAACCCCTGATAAACCCGTCAGATCTCATGAGACTTATTCACTATCATGAGAATAGCGTGGGAAAGACCAGCCTGCATGATTCAATTACCTCCCCTTGGGTCCCTCCCATAATAGATGGGAATTCTGGGAGATATAATTCAAGTTGAGATTTGGGTGGGGACACAGCCAAACCATGTCAATTGAGAATGATTAAGATGCTAAGGAGAAGAATGTGTTTTCTGAAACCATTGAATTAAATGTTCTATAAATATCTATTTGATCCAATTGGTCTATATTGCAGATTAAGTCTGATGTTTCTTTGTTGATTGTCATCTGGAAGATATGTCCAGTGCTGAAAGTGAGGTGTTGAAGTCTCCAGCTGTTATTGTGTTGGAGCCTCTCTTTCTCTAGCTTTAAAAATATTTGTTTTATTTCTGTGGGTACTCCAGTGTTGGGTTCATATATATTCAAAATTGTTACATCCTCTTGCTTCATTGACACTTTTATCATTATATAGGACTGTATTAGGCCATTTGCACACTGCTATAAGGAACTACCTGAGATTGGATAATTTATGAAGAAAAGAGGCTTAATTAACTCACACTTCCACAGGTGTAGCAGGAAGCATGACTGGGAGACCTCAAGAAACTTACAGTTAAGGCAGAAGGTGAAGGAGAAACAAGTACCTTTTTCACATGGTGACATGAAAGGCAGCCAGCAAAGGGGGACGTGCCAAACACTTTTAAACCATCAGATCTCAAGAGAACTAACTCACTACCATGTGAACAGCAAGGGGGAAATCCACCCCCATGATCCAATCACCTCCCACCAGGCCTTCTTCCAAATCAACATGAGATTTGGGTGGAGACACAAATCCAAACCATATCAGTGACCTTCTTTGTCTCTTCTTACTGTTTTTGTGTTGTAATCTATTTTGTCTGACATAAGTATAACAACTTTAGCTCTTTTTTGGTTTCCATTGGTGTGGAATATCTCTTTCCATTCCTTTATTTTCAATCTATATGTGTCTGTATAGGTGAAGTATGTTTCTTGTAGGCAATAGATCAATGAGTTGTGTTCTTTCATTCATTGAACTAGTCTATGTCTCTTTGTTGGAGACTTTAGTCCATTTACATTCAATGTTATTATTGATAAGTAAAGACTTAATCCTGCCATTTGTCATTTGCGTTTTGTTCGTTTTGTGGTCTACTTTTCCATCTTTATTTCACTCCTCTAGCAAAGATGATTTTCTCTGGTGATATTTTAGTTTCTTGCTTTTTATTTTTATTTTTTGTATTTATTGTGTTTTTTTGTTTTGAGGTTACTGTGAGGCTTGCAAACACTATCTTATTACCCATTATTTGGACATAATAACAAATTTACACAATTTTCATAAACAAACAAGCAAAAAGAAAACTAATGAAAACTTGCCTTAACTTTTTCCCCATGCTTTTTAACTTTGTGTTTTTTCTATTTATATTATATTGTACTATGTCTTGAAAAGTTGTTGTAGTTATTATTTTTGATTGGCTCATCATTTAGTCTTTCTACTTAGGATAGCAGTAGTTTATACACCACAGCTGCAATGATATAACATTCTGTGTTTTTCTGTGAACTTACTATTACCAGTAAGATTTTTACCTTCAGTTGATTATTTATTTTTAATTAATGTCCTTTTCTTTCTGATTGAACTATTTCCTTTAGCATTTCTTTTAGGGTGCATCTGATATTAATTAAATCCCTCAGCTTTTGTTTGTCTGAGAAAGTATTTCTCCTTCATATTTGAAGGATATTTTCACCAGATATACTATTCGAGGCTAGAAGTTTTCTTTCCTTCAGCTCTTTAAATATGTCATGCCACTCTCTCCTGCCCTATAAGGCTTTCACTGAAAAGACTGCTGCCAGACGTATTGGAACTCCTTTGTACGTTGTTTCTTTTCTCTTGCTGCTTTTAGGATTTTTTCTTTATCCTTGACATTTTGGAGTATGATTATTACATGTCTTGAGGTAGTATTCTTTGGGTTAAGTCTGGTTGCTGTTCTGTAACCTTCTTGTACTTGGATATAGATATCTTTCTTTAGATTTGAGAAATTCTTTGTTATTATCTCTTTGAATAAGCTTTTACCCCTATCTCTTTCTGTATTTCCTCTTTAAGGTCAATAAATTCTTAAATTTTCCCTTTTGAAGCTGTTTTCTATGTCCTGTAAGTGTGCTTCATATTTTTTTTTCTTTTATCTCCTCTGACTGTGTATTTTCAAACAGTCTGTCTTCGAGCTCATTAATTCTTAGTTCTGCTTAATCCAGTCTGCTAGTAAAGGACTCTGATGTATTCTTTAGTATGCCAGTTATATTTTTCATCTCCAGAATTTCTGTTTGATTCTTCTGTAATTGCTTCATTCTCTTTGTTAAATTTATCTGATAGAATTCTGAATTCCTTCTCTGCGTTATCTTGAATTTCTTTTGGGTTACCTCAACACAGTTATTTTGAATTACCTGTCTGAAAGGTCCCATATCTCTGTTTCTCCGGGATTGGTCCCTGATGCCTTATCAGTTCATTTGATGAGGTCCTGTTTTCCTGGATGATGTTGATGCTAGCAGATATTTTTCAGTGCCTGGGCATTGAAGAGTTAGGTATTTATTGTACTATTCACTGTCTGGACTTATTTGTCTCTGTCCTTCTTGGGAAGACTTTCCAGATATTTGAATGAACTTGGGTGTTGTAATGTAAGTTGTTTGTGCCTTAGGAGGCACCTCAAGCCCAGCATGCTGTGGTTCTTGCAGACTTATAGAGGTACTACCTTGTTGGTTTTGGAGAAGTTCGAGGAGAATTCTCTGGATTACCTGGCAGAGGCTCTTTTCTTCTCTTACTTTCTTCCAAACATACAGTCTCTCTCTGTGTTCTGAGCCACCTAAAGCTGGGCATGAAGTGACACAAGCATTCCTGTGGCCACCACCACTATGACTGCACTGGGTCAGACCTGAAACCAGCACAGCACTGGGTCTTGCTCCCGGCCTGCTGTAACCACTCTCTGGCTACTGTCTGTGTTCACTCAAGGCTGTAGGGCTGTACAATCAGCAGGTGGCAAAACCATCCAAGCCTCTGTCCTTCCCTTCAGGGCAGGCAATGTTGTCCCTCATTCACCAGGTGGGTCCTGAAGTGCTGTCTGGGAGTCAAGGACTAGAATCAAAAACCTTAGAAGGTGACGTGGTATTCTATTGTATTGCAGCTGAGCTGGCACCCAAACCATAAGATACAGTCTTTCCCCTTCTTCCCTGCCCTTTCCACTCAAGGCAGAGGAGCCTCACCACAGAGCTACCTCCAACTCTGGCCATGAAGAGTGCTACCAGACTACTGCACATGTTTCCTTAAGGCCCGAGGTCTCTTAAGTCAGCTTGTGATGAATGCTGCCTGGCCTGGATTTCACCCTTCAGGTAATAAGATCCCCTCTGGCCCAGGGAAGGTCCTGAAATGCCATCCAAGAGTCAAGTACTAGAATTCCTAGAGACCCCAAGAGCTCAACCGGTGTTCTACCCCTGTGGTGGTGTTGGTATCTAAGGTGCAAGATAAAGTCTCCTTTACTTTTCCCTCTGCATTTCTCAAGCAGAAAGAGTTTTTCCCTATGGCCACCACAGCTGGTAATACGCTGAGTCACACCTGAAGCCAGCAAGTCTCAGAGGCTCACCAAGGCCCTTGATGTAGTACCTGGGTATTGCTGCAGATTATTCAGGGCCCAGGGTTTCTTCAGTTGGCAGTTGATTAATACTGACATGGCTGGAAAGACTGCCTTTCCTTCAAGGCAGCAGGTTTCCTTCTGGCCCATAGTGTGTCTAGAAATGTCATCTGGGAGCTAGGGCCTGGAACAAGGGCATCATGACTCTGACCAGTGCCCTATCCTGCTGTGGCTGAGCTGGGATCCATGATGCAAGATGAAGTTCTCCCTACCCTTTCCTCTCCACTCTCCAAGCAGAAGGAAGGGATCTCTTTTGGAGCCATGAGCTGTGCAGCCTGGGATTAGGGGAGGGGTAATGCCAGCACTCCCTTGGCTTCCCTAGCTGGTATCTCAGTATGTTGTGTGGCCCCCACCACCCTTAGTCTACTATCTCCGGGCCTAGGTCAGTCCCAAGACTCACCTAGGCCTTGCAGTTCTTATGGCCTAGACTGCCTTTCAAGTTTACTCAGGGAGTCAGAGCACTTTGGCCCTCAGTGGAGAGGTATGCAGACACTTGTGTTTGAACTTCTGAGATCAGAGATTCCCCTTTTGCTAAGACTGGTTTAAATGCTCCCTTTGTGGGAAGACTTCACCTGAGTTTTGTCTAGTTTTCCTTCATGTTCTATCGGAACAGCACTGAGTTCAATTCCTCACAATTGTTTTGTTCTCCCTCCCCCAGTACCCAAAGAACGTCTACACATCAGGACACTGCTGTTGGAGATGAGGGAAGAGTAGGGTAAGAGATTCAGGACTGTATTTTTATTCTCTTCAGTGCCTCATTCAGCAATATGAAGTTAAAACCAGGTACTGTAAGTACTCACCTGATTTTTGGCTCCTATGCAGGTGTTTTTTCTGTGTAGTTAAGTTGGTGTCCTTATAGGGAGGGAGGATCCGTGAACCTTTCTATTCTGCCATCTTGCTCCACCTCTCCTCCCATAATGAACATTTTAAGCCTGGTTGCATGGTGTAGGGCAGAAGTGATCAAGTGGAATGGGGCACAAGAGATATCTCAGGGTAAGATAATTTACCTGTATCCTGATTATGGTTTTGGTTATATACTTTTTTTAAAAGTAACAAAATACAAAATATTGTTCACATAAAATTGCTGGAAAATATCATATGTACATTTACTAATGGTGGTAGACAGGGTTGCTTGCTAAAGGTGATTAGGATTCCAAATGACAATGCATATAAATTTATAGTTCACAAATGAATACAATAGAGAAATAGCATTAAAGCAAGGATAGGTATCACAGCCAAAGGCCTTACAACAAGAGGTCCTGAGAGGCAAGGCATGACTCCCAGCTGTGTGTAAGGGCTGTGTGGATGTGTTTTTTCTCTCAGATTAGGTACTACCAATTTGTACACAACTCACCTTGGAACCAGGGGATACCTAATACTCTGTGGGCCATGTAAGCATATTCCTACTATGGTACCAGCCCCAGGGGCAGAACGCTCTGGGGTTCACACTGAGACCAGGTACAAACTGCCAGTATCACTTTCTTGATTGAACAATACTAACAAACTGCTATAAAAGTCCAGGGACACATGATTACCAAGCAACAATATTAAGTACATTTCATGCCTTGACCAAGAGTCAGTATTACGCAGATACTTTAGCAAGACAACTTAGGCTAATTCTAGGTCTGATGGAATTAACCCTCACAGTATGGTAAATAATATCTAATGAACAACAATAATAAAAATGGCAAATAGTAAACCACTATATAAACATAATGAATTACGTAAGTAATTCCATTTCATGGTAACGGAGGGTGATTACATTACACTAACATGCGTAAGTTTCAGAGAGCATTTTACCATGCAAGTGAGGACTGCCTGTAGTATAATTATAAACTTGTAATACTTATTTCTATAAGCCATGCTATAAAAACAATTCCATCAATTTTGATTATACATTCTGGCAATATTAAAGGGCTAGTTAAAATTATCCAAGTCCAGATTTTGTTGTAGTTTGATCTCTGACTCACTCTTCAATTGAATATGTTAATTTGAAAATGATTAATTACTCTCAAATATTTATTTTATTGTCTGTGAAATCAAGATAACAATCTTGTCATGATTGAAAAATAAAATGCATGTAAAGCACTGGGAATATGCAGGCAGTCAATGAATGGTAATGACAAGAATGGCTTTATGAACATTCAAACTGTGCATTCATATAGGGCCTCAAGCTCAGAAGGGGTAAATACTTGGTTTACTGCTCTGCTGTCATTATCTTGAAAGTCTTAATAGTTTTATCTAGGAACTCTGAACTTACGCTTTGTAAGTGATGTCCGGATAGAAAAATGGATTGTGTACAATATGTATGTCCTGTTTTCCATTGACACATAGTAATAGTGTACCATGAGCACAGAATTCTGGTAGACTTGAGGTGCAGACTCAGAGTGTGTGTCTGACAAGGGTGCTATGTCTACAACTAATATAGTGGCACTGACACGCTTTCTAATTGAACCAACACTTGCTTTGTATGCAGGAAGAAGGCAGTTGTGTTCTAAGACACATGAATGACCAAAGAACCTTGTCATATCCTTTCTCTTTCATGTTACTTTTCTGTATTAGCCAACCACTTGCACTGAAAATAATAACATAGAAGGAAAAGGAAAAATAAAACAAAACATCATTCCTTTGCCTTTCAATCCTTCTTTACTTATCACTAAGATAAAAGTAGAAAATGTTACTAGAACGTGCAGGTATCAAGAAGTAAAGTAAAAGCAGCTGTTTTGGCTTTATTCAGTTTCACTGCTTTGGCAAGGATGAAACACTTGTGTATGCACAAACTACAAAACACAAATGGCATAATTTTGACAATTCCACCCATACAGCATAAGCAATCTTATATTTACATTAAAATTGGCATTATACAATATACAGTAATATGCACCTTAATAAAAACATTTTAATGGGGTTCCTATAAGTATACAGCCCCAAAAGACATCATTCATTTACTCTATGTTATCTTATTTTTTTTTTCTTGAAGGAAACTGAAAAATGAGATATAAAAAGAAAGCATATTGACACAGCTAGTTTCTGAAAGAGAAAATTGCATGAGTAAATTTCAATAGCATATTTGGTAACCGAACCTGAAAGGTGGGTACTGGTTTACAAGTCTGTTCTGGGAAATAGAAACCTTAGTGATTTGGTGTTTCCTTGGTGATAGGTCTTTCTTTTCAGATGTATTGTCTTTGTAAAGGCAGAGGTGAAAACTTTGGCTGATGATTGTTTATTTATTCTGTAGGCTCAACTTATCCACAATACTAATAATTTGGAGTTTAGATATGAAATAATGGTAAGGTAACATTAAAGGGAGTGTGAAAAAAATCATATGAAAATATGGTTGAAAATATCATTGAATAAATGTTTTTATGCATTTAAGGACTCAAATACTATATTTCTGTTTAAAGTCCCATTTAGAAAAAAAAATAATTATTCTGGATATGCTTTTCACCTAGAGAAAACATCAATAATGATCAATTTCTTAATTTCTTTATATGGCAAAAAATTTTAGATGTATTGAGTAAGTATTGCATTCAGTAGGTTTTAGAATCATCAATAGATAATTGTTGTTTTGTTTTATTTTGAGTTTCCATTGAGGTTTAATCTCTGTATCAGTTTTTGCGTATATATGTAAGTATAGCTAGGCATTTAACACAGAAAACATGGACATAGTCTGGAGAGGGACAATACAGTTTGGCTTGGAAGGGGCTATTCCAGACCTTGAAACAAGAGAGTCAGTCCACAGAAGGAAGTAGCCAACTACAGTGTCTTACCTCCAAATGACAGGAGCTTTTAGAATGTTCTCTTATGAAGAGATGAGATATACAGATTTCTGAGAACTAGCTGAAATAATCAGACAACTCAAAAGCAAAAGTAACTCAAGCTTCATAGCTTGAGATATATAAATACCTAAAAACAAATTGAATATGAAGATTTTAGAATTAGGTCTTTAATGCCATGAAGTTCTTTCAGCAATATCACTGCTTTTCCTTCCAACCATGAAGATGGAAATAACAAAAGCCTCCAAGAGATGAGGAAAACTAATTCTACTATAGTTTCATACTTTTATAAAAATATTTTAGAGAAAAACTACTGAAAACAGTTTTTGTCTAAGGCAAATTGAACAATTACTCTATTTATGTCATGCAAGGTAATACACTTAATGGCATAAGAAAAAAAATGTCGACATCACATTGTCACTCTTTTATTCCATCCCTCCCTTCCTCCCTCTCCTGTCTCTCCTCTCTCTCTCCCTCTGTTCTTTTCATTTTCATTTCTTTTTATACTTTTCTCATCTCTTCTTCACGTCATCCTTATTCCACTCCTTCATCTCATGGGAACAGCATTATCTGAGGAAAATCTGAGTTTTAAGACTGTGCAGATGTGGTTTTTGAATTACGGTTTTTCAACTTGTTAACAATGCTACTTGGGGTATATTAATATTGTTTGAGTGCTCAGACTTTCAATTTCCTTATCTACAAAATGGAGTAAATATTTATCTGTTTCACAGGATTTGGGATGAGGATTAAGTAAGATTTATAAAGCGCCAGAATAGTGACTCGCTCATAAAAGGCATTCCGTTGCTGTCAGTGTTTTGTTGTTTTACTTTTCCTTTAGCCAGGAGAATTGGGTTTGGAAATCTATACAATCTATTAGCTTTAAGGCCAAAAGAGATCTCTTACTTGTTGTGCTAGGGAGATTTTAAAATCCTGATCGAAATAGTTACTGACTAGTCCTTGGTAGAAGAATATAATACTAAGAAGACTCATTCGCTAAAACAACTTAATAACTGCCCTGTCTTAAAAAAATTAAAGCAATTTTCGTACTTCCACAGTTGGATGTATTCCCAGGTTTTTGCTTAAAACTAATTTATAGGAACTATAGTTCCCTTTTCATAACTGTGACACCCTGACTTCATATCTCAAAATGTGGTTGTTTCATTGTTTTCTAGTTTGATTATTTGTGTCTCCTTTAGACGCTGGTTTCATGATTCACCGTTTATGGGACAATTTAAGGCAGTACATTTTATTGAAGATGGAATGCTTATTCTAAATAAGTAATTATTTATTTATAGAAAGATTATTCTATAATAGTTTTTACTATAGCATATCTTAAAATAGTAAAAATTTGAAAAACAGTCTATTTTTCCAAATAATTGGTGACACATAGGGTGTTGCTGCTATGCCAGCATTAACAATGACATGTAATATTTTATGTAATATAATAATATGTTGTGGAAAGGGATTTTACAAAGTATTTAATGTTATGTGATTCCAATCTAATGTTAAACAAATAACTACATTAGTGTAATATGTTTAGAATACAGACTAGAAAAGTACATTCTAATATGTAATGTATTTATCACTTGATATGACTTCAGATGATTTTGATTTTCTTTGAAGTCCTGGTATATTTAATCTTTTGCATAAACATTAATTTTATAATCTACAAAAAGGTTAAGGAAAAGAAAAAATGGAAATCAAGTATATTTCATATAAATTCATGTGCATTATACTTAGGACAATCCATTCTTGAATGGTTATGCACATATTATCCTGCTAACTACATCCATCAAAAAAGGTAGGGATAATTAACAGTTGTCCAGACTATACGGACATTCAAAGAAAACTAGATTGGAATGATCACTCTTTCCCTTATGGAGGGAACAGAGGATGTTATTCATAAATTGACATTAATATTCATTTTAGCAAAATTTACTTCGTCTTGAAAATGCTTCTTAGCTCAACTCATATTTCAATTTTCCTAAGCAGTCCCTCTTAATATTTTGAATCAAAAGAAATCCCTCTACTTTCTTGCCTTTTCTTGACTTATTTGTAACTCTAAATAATGGAAATAGCTCCATCACATTTTATTAATTTCTATATGTCTCTAGCACCTAGAAAAATGTTTCCGTATTATTTGCAGAATTTGGTTTCTGTCGCTGTGGTAACAAATTCTCATAAACTTAGTGGGTTGAAGCAATATGACTTTTCCCAGTTCTGTGGTCAGAATCCTGATACAGCATGGCTTATCTGGATTTTGTTTGTTTGTTTGTTTGTCTCATAAGACATATGCTCTATGGAGTAGCAGTCATGAAGAAAATATTTTCCAGTAACTTTGGGTGAGAGAGGTGAAACTGTAATATTGTGAACTATGGACCCAGGATAAAAGACTAAAGTCAAAGAAATAGATTAAGAAGACTACATTAATCTACATTTAACAATGATTACTATTTATATAATGCTTTGGAGTTTTTAAAACATTTTCACATAATTATCTCACAATAAATGAGAGTCAGCTTAAGTAAGTGACTTACTCATTGTTGAGGAACTAGTATTGAATAAGGCTGGGAATTGACCATGTGTCCTCTTCATCCAAGACTGATATTCATTATACCATACCAAGCTATCAGGAAATTCCATATAGTAAACAACTTGCATTTCCTTTATCTTCTTTTCCATAGTGGTATCATGAGAACACTGCATCTTCTACTTTCCATGGTAGCACTAATCACAATTATTTTAAGTATAATCACAATTATATTTCTTCTCTCTTCTTCTCCTATGTATAATCACAATTATACTTAAAATAGTTCATTGTGTACTATTATTTTTCTGTGGTAGGATCCAATTCAGGATCACATGTTCCATTGTGTTGTCATATTTCTTTAGTTGTCTTTAGTATAGATTTCCTCAGACTTTATTTTTCTTTCATTACCTTAGTATTTTTAAAGAGTGCAAGCCATTTATTTTGCAGAATTCCTCTCAATTTGGCTTGTCTGAGGTCTACTCAAGATTAGATTTACGTTACGCATTAGAGAGATATACCACAGATACGACATTGGGTCCTTCTAGTGCATTGTATTGAGAGACATCTAGCAATAAGTACTCCTATCATTACCCAGATATGGGTTCCTGGAAACTATTCTCACTAAAAATAATAAAGGGCTACCTTGAGAAATGCCTAATTTCAGAGTTGAAACTAGAATATTCAGAATAATCCTGAAACAACTTGCTATTCCAGAAAATAAGGAAGCTGTTAAACAATAACGATGACAAGCCAAAAAGACACAGAATCCAAATTTAATGCATTGCCGCTGGACAGATCTGTGAGAATTTGAGCATTAAAATGAGAACTAATAAGAGCGAGTTGTAACCTATTGATTAAATAATTGATGAGTTCATTAGGAATAAATAGATAAAGAAAATTAGAGACCTCTTTTTAAATAATATATGTAGAAGAAATGTAATTTTGTTAAAATAAAATTTATAAGACCCAATCTTCTGTTTGACTCATTTGCCATTTACCTGTACCAACTAACACAGTGACTGGCATGTAATAATTATTCATTACATAGTTATTTGCTATATAAACAATTGAATCAATAGATGAACGCTAGATTCTTGCCATGATTTCATTTTCAAAAAAATAATGAGACCTTAGCCAAAGCAGTATATATTTTCAGGTCACAGTTACCTGCACATAAAATAAAGTTTGATGATGTTAACTACTTGAAAGCAGGAGTCTGGGACACATACTCTCTTTATGTCCATTCTAGATTTCTAAGTCAAGATTTCTGATTGCTAGATCCACTTTGGGTCTCTCTTGAAGATAGTTCATGTTATTTCAAAACTGTTCCCTGGGACTTTCTATTACTGCAGTGAGTTATTGAAGAAGTAAATTAATGTTGAACAATGCTTTATAAAGTGTTTATTTAGGTGGAACTGAGGTGAACTTATATTGTGACTCACTGTTATACTTTTTTTTTTGTTACACTGGAGACATATTTCAATATTTACATATTTCACACCAATTGTTAGGTTATGAATTCATGTAAGTTTGGCCAACAAGTTCCATATTTCATTACTTTTGCCATGCAAAAGAAGGGCTGTAATTAAAGTTATTTGTAATCAAAGATTTGGGATTATGAGAAACAGTGCAAGTCGGAACATTTAAAGGCTAATAAAATGTATTCATAGAATGAGGAGCTTTGCTACTCACTTTATGCTGACTTCTGTACTGCACACCATTAATAAACTCAATATGTATTGCTTAAAAACTCTCTTTAAATCTTACAAAGTATTAAAGAGTGAAACAGTTAATCATTATCTGGGTTACTACAGAATGAAGAATATATGAATTAAAATGTCCAAGGTAACAAAAAATATCAAGGCTGAAAAGCAGATAAACACTACTAGTGAAAAATTGTTAGATTGCAAAACTCAAAATTTAAATTTGACCTAACTTAAACCAAGGTGAAATTTTATTGTAAGGATACTGAGGTGTTTCACGGAACTCACAGAATGGAATGCAGCTGGTGTCTGGACCTTAAGAAAAAAAAAATTATTCCAAAGAATTGAATACTACCAGAAAAATATTTTGTCATCTTAGAAATCCTTTCTCTCCCTCTCTCTTTCTGCTTCTCCTCTTCCTCTTTTACCTCCTGCTTGTCCTCCTCCTTGTGTCTTCATCCTTCTTGTCTCTGTTATTCATGGTGATAAGAGACATGGCTGCTGCATACAATACTTGAGCTTTAAGTCTTACAACTACCAGGTTTCTACACCTATACTGAATGCAGCTTGGAAAACACAGACTTAATACACAAGACAGCATTATAGCTTTACTTTACATTGACATGGTGGAGAAGGGTGGAGAATTTCCCAGGAAATTGTTCTCAGTACCCTAGCAATTATTGAGGGTACAGTGTGTCCCAGGTGCTTTATGTCCAATAATTCTATTAAGCAATTACTACTCACTGTTGTTAAATGAGGAAATAATAAATCTGAGAAGGCACATAAACTGCTCATAGCCCTTAGTGTGTGGTGGAGCTAGCATGTAAACTCAAGTTTATTTGACTATAGACAAATGTTATGTCTTCTTTCTGTTAAGTAAAAAGCATTCACATTTCCATTTACAGACAAATTTTAATAAAAGGACTAACATATATTTGGGGAACAGAAACAAAACATTATAGGGGAAGTGGAAACTGAGCTGTTTTCTTAGACTTTAAGTTAGACTTTAATTTATAGCCATAATGAAGTAATAGGAACTGGATTTAACCTCACACCCTAAAAAGTAATTAGAAAACAGAAAAAGATATGAAATACAGAAAAATATAAGAAATATATTTTTAAACATTGAACTACAAGCAGCACAGAACTGTGGTCTCTGAGAAAAATGAAGCAAATAAAAGTGAGTACTATGTCATACAATTTTTCTTCCTGGAGATATATTTCAGATCATAGAGCACAGAAAGTGCAATAGTCAGGACTTCCCAGAGAAATAGAACCAATAGGATATGAATTTACAGAAAAAAATATACTATTTTGAGAAATTGGCTCATGCATTATTAGGACTGGTAAGTCCAAAATCTATAAGGTGGGCCAGCAGACTAGAGATGACTCAGGGCCCAGCTGGTGCTCCAGTTCAAGTCCAAAGGCCATTAGGCAGGAGACTTAGGGAAAACCTAACGTTGCTGCTTAAGACTGAAATTCATCTGCTTCAGAATTTTCTCATGCTGGGGGAAGTCAGTCTTTTGTTTAATTCATGCCTTTAACTGATTAGGTGAGGCCCACCCACATTATGAAGGACAATCTGCTTTATTCAGAGTCCACAGATTTCAAAGTTACTTTTAACAACAACAACAACAAAAACAACAAAAAATCACCCTCACAGGAACATCTATAAACATAACCACATATCTGCGCCTTATGGCCCAGCCAAGTTGACATAAAAAAATTAACTATCATAGAGAGGAATTCTCCCCCACACCCCAAAAAACACAGAAGTATCACTGATTTGAGAAGACACAGATTAGGAAGTCTAAATTAACTGGAAACTGTAGAGCAGAGTTGTGAAAAAGAGGGATCTACACAGAAATCTAGAAATCTGATCAGCTTTTTCTTGAGTCTTACTAAGATGTACATGTGTAGGGTGAATCTCCACCAATTTGGAAAAAAAGACAAAGAAACTGTAAGAAAATGGTTCCAAGAGCTTTTCAAATTTCTATCATCTAGATACTATCCAGATACTATCTAGATCTATCATACAAACCCATAAAAACAGTACAAAGTAAAAAGGGTAAAAAGGAGAAAATACAGACAAATATTTCTCATGAGCTTAGACATAAAAGCCCTTACCATTAGAAAATTCAATCCAGCAATGTATAAAAATAATCATCATTACATATAGAATCTTTTCCAGGTCTAAAAGACTGGTCCAACATTTGAAAATCAATCAATTTAATTCACCATAACAACAGGCTTAACAAGAAAAATCATGTGATAGTATCAATTGACACAGAAAAGCATTTACTAAAAATCCAGCACCAATTTATGATTGAAACAAAGAAACAAACTCTCAGCGCATTAGAAATAGAGTATAGTTAAGAGCATCTACCAAAACTTTCAGCTAACATCACACCTAAGGCTGAAAGAAGACTGTTTTCCTTCCAAGATTGAAACAAGGTAAGGTTTCAGCTCCCCACCCCTGACCTGGGTGATACCGAAATCTGCTGATGCTCAAGTCTTTTATGTAAAACGATGTATATTATTTTCATACAACCTATAAACATCTTATCTCCTGTATGCTTCAAATTGTCTTTTGATTGCCTGTAATAACTAACACAATGTAAGTGCTATGTAAGTAGCTGTTATATTATATTGTTTCAGGAACGATGACAAGAAAAAATGTTTGTACAAATTTAGTGCAGATACAATTATCTTTTTAAAAAAAAAATATTTTGGATCCATGATTGATTAAATTGAAGGATGCAAAACTCACAGGTATAGAGGCCCACTGTACTATACCTAGGTACAGAGATTGACATTATGTATATTTATAGGCACAAACTTTCTTGAGTTAGCCCTAGTAATGCTATTAATTTTTTTTACACAATTCACACGGGCATGTCCTAAAAATTATTTACTTAACTTTTTGTTAAGTTCAAAATTTTAATAAATCATTATTAGAAGCTAAGGAGCCATAGATTTTGACTGATTTCTAATTTATTGCTTTCTAAAAATGATATTTAGCAATATTTTCAATGCTATAGATTACTACATGTTTTTTCAGTTTTTATTTAACAATAGTATAATTAACAAAAATGGCAAAGAGTGGTTAGTAATGAATAGGTATTTGATCTGGGAAGTCCGGCAGGGTCTTTGATTTTATTTCCAGCTTCTGATAACAGTGCTTGAGGCCATCTCTATGTCCTTTACAGACGGCAAAGTCATTTACTTTTAAGTGTTTGGAATCACATATTCCTTATCTCATCTTGAAAACTTACAACAATTAAAGAATCTCAATCTTTGAAAAAAATCAGTCCAAAAAGCTGCCAATAGCATTAAATAGAACATGAATCTGAGTTTATGTACGACCGCATCTCTCTACTGAAATAAAGATTGTATTTACTTTGAAAATATTGTTAGCCTCTTGGCTTGCATAAGGGAATGGCTCACATTTAGTTAATTCAATTTATTCTTATAAATATTCTCAAAAGTGAGGTAATCCTTTGAGTGAGGTAATCAACTAATTTAGCATAGAAGAAATTATATGCTGCTTTTTCTTCTTTATAAGTCTGTGAGTTATTGAGGACATGCCTTGTATGTGAGACCTCTTTGCTTTCAGACCAGTGTTCCATTTTGTGCCTCAGTAAATCAGAGGATACTCACATTCAAACTGGTTCCAGAAAAAAAAAAAAAAAAAAAAGGTTAATGTATTGTTTCACATAACTGAAAAGTTGAGAAACCAATTTGGCTTCCAGGAAAATTGAACCAAAGATATTATCAGAATTCTGTCCCTGTCCCTCAGTTCCGATTTCCTGTGTGCTGGCTCTATCAACAAAGAGGTTCTCACCAGACAGCAGTCCCTGGCATTCTACATCTCTACAAGCTTAATGGAAACAATGCTCCATTTTCTAAACAAATCTGGAAAAATTCTGAAGATTGATCAACCTGGCATCAGCTATTTGTTGATCCCTAAATCATTTGCTGTGGGCAGGGTGTGTGGTGTTCTGATTGTGCATGTAGTAAGTCAGCTTAAATTCACAGAGGGAATGTGGCCCTGAATTTTCTTCTCCAGGGAAATTGAGAAGCTATTATTTTAAAAATAGGAAATAAGGGTGGGCGCCTAGGCTCACGCCTGTAATCCCGGCACTTTGGGAGGCAGAATGGGGCAGATTGCTGGAGCTCTGAAGTTTCATAAAGAACCTGGGCAATATGTTGAGACTCTATCTCTACAAAAAATACAAAAATTAGCCGGGTGTGGTGGTGCGCCTTTGTGGTTCCAGTTATTTGGGAAGCTGAGGTGGAAGGATGGCTTGAGACTGGGAGGCAGGGGTTGCAGTGAGCCAAGGTTGCACCACTGAACTCCAGCCTGGGCAACAGAGCCAGAGTTTGTCTCAAAAAGAAATAATAATAAACATGGGAAATTAGAGCTGAGCTGGCATAAATGAGTCTTGTAAATAAAACACATCCAACATAGATACCTTACATTAAAGAATTAAGGCAACTGAATTATAAAAGTGAGAAAAATAATTAAATGGCATTTACATTCAGAAGAGCATTATTGGAAGTTATTGTCTGCTACTTTTTTTTTTTTTTGAGCCAGAGTCTTGCTCTGTCACACAGGCTGGAAGTGCAGTGGCACAATCTCAGCTCACTGCAACCTCCGCCTCCAGGGTTCAAGCAATTCTCCTGCCTCAGCCTCCCGACTGGCTGGCATTACAAGTGCCTACCACCATGCCTGGCTAATTTTTGTATTTTTAGTAGAGACAGGGTTTCACCATGTTGGCCAGGCTGGTCTCGAACTCCTGACCTCAGGTGATCCGCCTGCCTCGGCCTCCCAAAGCGCTGGAATTACAGGCGTGAGCCACCTCACCCGGCCTTGTCTGCTACTTTTAAGCGGTGGAGACTGGAATAAATGACATGAGATATATGAACTTAATTTTTTTAAATTTTTTTTGCAGAATAAAAAAAATTTATAATCCACTAATGAGATAATTGTGTACAAGGAAAAATCCAAAAGCATTTTTTACAAATTAGAATGAATGTAACAGTTCAGCGGATTTTTTGGAACTTAACCACGTCAATAAAATTAAACATAATTTTATGCTTTAAGAAACAATTCAAGTCAGAATTTTTTAAAAGCACATAAAAAGTTATGTGCTTTTTTTCCTTCTTCATAAGTCCATGAGTTATTGAAAGCATGCCTTACATGTGAGATCTAAAATAGTATCAAAAACATAAAATATTTAGGAGTAATGTTCCCATAAAATAAATGTAAGGCCTCTATATTAAAATTATTTTTAAAATTTAAGTCAACATTATTGGATTATAATTAACCAACAATAAAATTATATTTTTCTACATTTCACTCATTTTTAAACAAATACACAGTCTTGCAGCCACTATTTCATGAATATTTGCATTACCCCAAAAAGTCCCAAATGCTCTTTTGTAGTCAATCCACCTTCCTCACATCCAGCCACTCTAGCTAACACTATTCCATTTTATGACCTTATAGTTGTGGCTTTTCCCAACATCATATCAAGGAAATTCTACCATGTGTAGCCTTTTGAACCTGGCTTCTTTCAGTTAGCATAATGTGTTTGTGATTCATCCATGATGTTGTATGCATCACTATTTATTTCCATTTTATTGCTGAAAATTATTCCCCTGGATGGTGTTCCACAGTTACCTACTTAACTATTGATTGACATTTGAACTGTTTCTACTTTTCAGCAATTATGAATAAAGCTGCAATAAACTGTCCCACACAGATTTCTTTGTGAACACATATTTATTTCTCCACCTAGGATTGGGATAGATGGGTCAATTGATAAGTGTTTTACTTTGTAAAAAATGAACAAACTGATTTCTAAAATGTCTGTACTATTTCGCATCATCACTTAATATGTAACTGTTCCAGATATTTCATACTGTCGCCAGTATTTGGTCTTATCAGTTGTTTTTCTTTTAGCCAATCTAGTAAATGTGTAATGATATCTCATTGTGGTTTTAATTTGCATTCCACTAATGACTAATAATAATGAACATGTTTTCACATTTTTAATAGCTATTTTTACATCTTTGGGAAAATCTCTGCTCAAATCTTTTACACAGTTTGGGTTATATTTTCTTACTAAGTTGTAATAGCTCTTTATATATTCCAGACACAAGTTCTTCATCGCAAAAGCGTTTTGTAAATATTGTCTTGTAGTCTGAAGAGTTATCTTTTTATTTCTTTGCAGTGTTCTTTGAAATGCAACCTTCTAATTTTGAGGAAGACATTTATTGATTCAAAAAGTTGGTTCATGATTTTTGAGTTCTAAATAAGAAATTTTTCTTGACCCAAGCTCACAGATACTTTTCTGGGCTTTTATTTCATAAGTATTATGACTTTACATTTGATATTTTGGTTTATGATCTATTGCAAGTTAATTTTTGTGTGGTGCAAGGTGGGATTTAGAATTTTTTGGCCCCAAATGGTCAATTGTATCAGCACAATTTGTTTGAATGGGTAATCTTTTACCATTGAACTGCCTTGACATCCTTGCTGAAAATTAATTAACCATGTATGTGTGGGTCTATCTTTGGACTCTATTTCTGATCATGCTATAGGTCTATCCTTTGGCCAGTGCCACACTGTGATATATTAAGCAGATTGATAGTAGTGGTTAACATATATGTACAACACAATTACATACAATTAGATATACATATATATTACATATAATTATATTAATATAACTTTTTAAATGTTTATATAATCTATAAACTATAAATAATGCATCACATATAATATATTACATAATATATAATAGTTATTTAATAATATATAACTATGTTGTACATATTTTTATATTAACTCTATATATGCCCAGAAGAGAATATAAACTTATTTCAAGCATGCATTTACATTTTTTAAAATTCTTTTTGTGGAATAAAAAAAATTTATAATCTACTAATGAGATAATTGTGTACAAGGTCACAATAATTTATTTTAAAAGCTTTCAAACTTGTTGATAGCTAACAACTTATTTTGTAATCAAAACCAATAAAAACTGAAACTAAATAAGCTAAGAAATTAGATCAAGAAGCTAGAGAAAGAACCATAAAATAAGCCTAAATTACACAGAAGAGAGGACATAGTAGAGATAAAAGCACAAATTAATATAATAAGATTATATATTTCTTATGTTAAATATTTTAGAGAATCAAAAATGTGTGCAGCTAATTTTGTAAGACTGATAAAAAATTGATATCAAAAAAGACAATAAAAGAAAATTATAGAACATCCTTGCTTATGAATATAAATGTAAATATATTAAATAAATCAAGCAAATCTGATGTAGCAATGTGTGTGTGTCAGTATGTGTGTGTAAGATGTATCTCCATCAATGGGATTTATCATGAGAGCAATAATATTTAAATTGTTTATCTACTTAATACAGTAAATGTAAGAAATATGAAGATTAGCTCATTAAATACAGACAAGTTACTCAATACAGTTCCAAATTTAATAATAATAAAAATAACATTTAGCAAAACTGGAATAGAGAGAATTCCCATACTTAATCGTAAAATATCTATTAAACATCAACTGTAAACGTCTTTATGGTAAAACTTTAGGTACATTGTAATTAATGTAAGAATTTAGATGAAATGTTTACTATTGACATGGCTATCTAATATTTAACTGACAATTCAAACTCATTAGAAAAGACAAGAAAAAGAGAAGAATAAGAAATAGGAATAAGAGAAAAAAACAACAATAAGAGAAATTAACAGATGAAAGGGTAATATTATTTACATAGAATACTAAAGAGTATATGTTCATAACACATAGAAAATAATCAGAAAATATTATTGCAGGATACTTAATGTAGAAAAAATAAATAGAATTGTTAAATATCATGAATATCTGAATAGAAAATGTGATAGAACAATATAAAACATTTATAATAGCACAAAAAAATTAAGGCACATAAGAATACATAAAACAAAGTTGAAGGATGTATAAGTTGAACTGAATTAATGGGGAGAAATGTAATATTAGCATATGGGAGGTACTAATATTAAACTAGGAATTCTTCCAACTTTATTAATTCAATGCAATTCTGATTAAAATTATATAAGTTGATAAAAAGGAGATAGATTGAGGTAGAAATAGAGGTGGAGAGTTAAAGACAGAAATAGAATGAAACCAGAAAAAGTAAAGAAAAAATAGGCATTATTATATGAAAAATTATATAAAAGGAGAAAGCCCTTCCTGATACAATGCTTCATTGTAGTGTATTAATAATCCTATTGCTGTGATATTGGTATAGGAATAAAGAAACAATTCAAGTTAACAGATTGAAGTTTTGAGAAACAGCCTGAAGTACATAAAAAGCTTGGCATATGATAATAGTAATATTACAAATCAATAGGGATTAAAGAGGAAATTTAGTGTGTACTGAAATGACTGGCTATCTACACAGAAAACAATTAAATTCAGTTTCTCTTCAAACCATAAAAATAAATTCCATATGAATTAATTACCTCAATATAAGAAAAGTTACTTTAAAAATATTAGAATAAAACATAGGAAGATATCCTTGAGTTCTCAGGCCTAGAAAGTATTCCTTTGACTTAATATAAATAGCAAAATTTATTTAAAAAGTAGATTAGTGGATAGAGTACCTTGATGTTTAAAATTGTGATCAACAATATCATAATAAACAGTAAGCCAGTGACAGAAAATACTGCAAAATATGTAACAGACAAAATTGTTGTTGGGAATATATTAATGATTTCTAACAATTATTATCTTGACTGTGATGATGGCTTCATGGATATATAGTTTGATCAAAACTCATCAAATTATATAATTTAAATTACACATTTTACTATGTGTCAACTAAGTCTCCATTATGCAGTTAAAAATTAATAGAACAACTCAATAGGAAGACAGCCAAAATATATGAAAAGGCAATTTACTAACAAAAATAAATAAATGGCCAATAAGTGTATAAAAAGGTATTCATTCTGACTAGCAATCAGAAAAACACAAGTCAGAGTAATGGTGGTTCCATTTCAAAACTGTAAGATTAGCCAAATTAAAATAAAATAGAAGAAAAGAAAACAATATCAAATCTTGGGATGTGCAGTGAAAATACAAAAATCTCATACACTCCTCTCTAGATTGTGAGATAGTTCAATCATATGAAGAAAAGTTTTGCAATATTTACTAAAATTGAAAATACGAATGCAGGTGAATACCCAAAGACCCAGCAATTTGAATTTCAAGTGCTGGAGAAAACTGTCATATGAGCAACATGGTACTCACATAAAGATGTTTATTGGAATAATATTTGCAATAGCAAAAACAGAAACCACTCAAATGTCTACCAAAAGGTGAACAGATGAATACATTATAACAATTTCTAAAGTTAGAGATTTAGTACAAAACAATAGTTAAATTTAACGAGAGATCATGAAAAAATGAGTGAATACTTTTAAAGAAAATTCAGAGTAAAATGATTTAACAATTGAAAATACACAATGCTATACTACATATTATTTAAAGATGTACATATATGTAGTAAAACTACAACACTGGATGGAAAGAGATCCAATTTGTTAAGTTTATGATGGTAGTTACTTCTGGGAGAGAGGTAAATAGTAGTGAGAAGGAGAAATTGAATTTTGAATTTATTTTAAATGTGTGTATAATTATTTTTTATTTAATTAAAAACTGTGGCCCAGCACGGTGGCTCACGCCTGTAATCCCAGCACTTTGGGAGGCCAAGACGGGCAGATTGCCTGAGCTCCGTTGTTCGAAACCAGCCTGGGCAACGCAGTGAAACCCCGTTTCTACTAAAATACAAAAAAAAAAAAAAAAAAAGGAGCTGGGCAAGGCGCCTGCGCCTATAGTCCCAGCTACTCAGAAAGCTGAGGCAAGAGAATTGCTTGAACCCAGGAGGTGGAGATTGCAGTGAGCTAAGATCGTGCCACTGCGCTGCAGCCTCGGCGACAGAGCGAGACTCTGTCTCCAAAACAACAACAAAAAAACTACTTGTATTTGTGTGTGTCTCTGTGTGGCAAGCACTGATATTTGTAATATTATTATGTGGATTTTTCTGTGATTTTTAAATATGTTGCTATAACAGTAATTTTTTATATTTATTAGGCTCAAGATAAGGTATGTTTACAAATGTAAAGCTATTTGTAAAACTGCAAAGCATTTAGTACATGTATAGTAAATACATGCAACCCATATTTGAAGAGAATTTTAAGCAGTTGTCATATATCAATCTCCTATCAAACTTTGAATGATAAATGAATGCACTTCTAAAATGTTTTAAATTTTTTTTGCTATTTATCATGTAGTTGTAATTAATAAGTGAATAACAAATCAGTGAGCAACTTACAAGTGCCAATAAATTATGACAATAACAAAATGAAGGACCAGACGGAGGTGGGAGTGGGATTGTGCAGATATGTATGCCTTTCCAATGTTTCGTATGAGGCTTAACACACTGTCAATAGTCAATAAATGTTAAACAATCATAATACTGGGTACCATCTGCAGGCCAATTTTTAAGTGATAGAAACATACAGGATTGACAGCTCAAAAAGCCGAACTCTCTGACTAATTACTCCTAACTTGTACAGCATTTCTTAGCTCAGTTAATATGATAAATATTATTTCAATCACTCAGGCAAAAAGCACCCATTTTCCTTAAAACCATTTTCTCCATTATCATTTGCAAACCCTTTCGTAAACACCTGACTTCAGTCTGCTACCCTTCTAAACCATGGTTGATGTTGTTGCCAATTTTTTTTTTTTTTTTGAGGCAGAGTCTTGCTCTGTCGCCCAGGCTGGAGTGCAGTGGCCGAATCTCAGCTCACTGCTCCACCTCCCGGGTTTACGCCATTCTCCTGCCTCAGCCTCCCGAGTAGCTGGGACTACAGGCGCCCGCCACCTCGCCCAGCTAGTTTTTTTTTGTATTTTTTAGTAGAGACGGGGTTTCACCGGGTTAGCCAGGATGGTCTCGATCTCCTGACCTCGTGATCCACCCTCCTCGGCCTCCCAAAGTGCTGGGATTACAGGCTTGAGCCGCCGTGCCCGGCCGTTGTTGCCAATTTTTTTAATAACAAATGTAAATCTAGTTATACTAGTTCCTTGCTCAGAAAAACTGATTATGTTTTCATTGCCTATGGAGATAAACACTCTATTTTTTTTAACTTGGTATATAAAAATGTCTGAAGTATTGCTTCAACACAAGTTTCTAACATAGTATCATGCAATATCACTTAAAATTTTACTATTTATTTATTATTTAACTAATATTATCTTGACAAAAACAAAAACATTTCTCATTCCTTCTATCCTTTTCCCTCCAGGAACAGAGATTAGGTAGGCCTTGGATTATCTAGCTCTAGGCTATTTTCCTCACTAGAAATAATTGATATTTTGCATTTCATGTCTCCAAGCTGAAGGTAGAGCTGATCTAAACATATTCTCAGCATGCACAGTCAGTCTTTTGCAGGTTTAGGCCTTTGAATAAATTAGGTTGAATTATCTACATGGAAGGCCTGGGGACTGTACAAGAGGAGAGTAACCCCAGAAACTGGTTAGGTGTTCTTTCCTTAAAAGCTTGATAGAAAATAGTCATGTGTTCCTTTAGAAGCTATGGTCAAAGGACTACAGCACTGGAGGACAGTTGAGGATCCCCGTATGTTATATAAATGCAACCCGTGAAGGTCATTGTCACACTCCACCAAGAACACAATGTCTAATAAACCAAGTAATGCACTAATACTAACAAAAGTAACCGAAGATTTAAGACCTCTCCATATGTTCACATTATTTAGGATCATGTAATTTCTAGAAGAGGAAAAGGATCAATTAAACATTGATGATTCAATGACACCAGTAAGAAGGCAGAATAGGAACACGGATGAAACAATGATATGCAGATCAAAGTACAGTTATAAGAAGTCTAAAATAAAATTAAGAGGTTGTAGCACTCTAACCAAGTACAAAACTGAGAACAATCACGTTGAAATGGGTAAGAACAATTTCACTTTACCCATGTTAACCTTTTCCCCAAGCTGGCACAGCTCGGTGCTGAGGGAGATTGTCTCAGTCTGCAATTTCTCCCTCAGGGGAAAGAGAGATCAGCGTGTCAGTGAAATATCTCTGACCTTTCGGTGCACTGCCTGAGAGGCTGGTTTGTGTCTTGCCTCACATGGAACACCGATGAAACTGGCATAGTTCAGACAACCGGGACAGCTAAGAACAGAGGAAAAGGATCAGGCAGCTTACTGCAGCTGGCGTAGCTCTGCAGGATTGAGGAAAAATGGCAGAAACTGAGGCTTCACCAAGGCCAAAGGGAGAAGAGTAGAGCTTACCTCCAGTGCTCTGGCCTCAGTGTGTTGCCCAAGGGGCCAGCGTTTGCCTCAGCTCACAGGGACTGCTGACAGAATTGACACCATCTGCTGGGGCTTGCTAAGAAAAATGGAATAGGGGTGCATAACTTGCTGTGTGAGAGACCCTCAGAATCTCTAACCGTGTTTATTGATGAAGGTTTTCGCTTTTGAAACACTTGGTAAAGACCGAGAAAGATGGCTGTTTATGCAAATACACAGACTCCAAAGCAATGCTACAGGGAATAGAGAGAATCAGAAACATGACATAAGCAAAGAACAAAATAAATCTTCACTAACTGAGCCTAAAGAAGTGAAGCCCCATGAATTGCTTGTCAAAGAATTAAAAATAATAACCTTAAAGTAGCTTGGTGAGTTACAGAAGAACATAGATAGACAACTAAATGAAACTGGGAAAATAATACATAAACAAAAGAAGCGTATTAACAAAAAGAAAAGGTAAATAAGAACCAAACAGAAATTAGGGAGCTGAAGAATAAATATCAAACTGAAAAATTCAATAGAGGAATTCAATGGCAGAAATGATTGAGCAAAAGAATCAGTGAACTTCAATGAGGGTCACTTGACATTATCTAGTCAGCAGAAGAAAAAGAAAACAGAGAATGAAGAAACTTTAAGGAACTTAGAGGATATCATCAAGTGAACCAATATACGCATTTTGGAAGTATCAGAAGGAGAAGAGAACGAGAAAGGAGTAGCAATTTTTTTAAAGAAGTAGTGGTCAAAGACTTCCCAAATCTAGGGAGGGAAATGGACATGAAAATTCCAAAGTTCAAAAGAACACAAATAGAGTGAACCCAAGGAACTCCACACCGAGGTATAATATATTCAAATGCCAAAAGCCAAAGTCAGAGAGAAAAATAATAAGAAAAAAATGACTCATCACATACAAGGGAACATCTATAACACTGTTAGCAAATTCTTCAGCAGAAATCTTGTAGGTCCTAAGAAAGTAAAATGATATATTTAAAGTCCTAGGGGTGGGCAGGACATGCCAACCATAATATTGTACCTGGCAAAACTTTCCTTCCAAAATGAAAGAAAGATAAAAATACTTCCAGACAACCAAAACTGAGGGAGTACAGAGCCACTAGAATAGTCTCACAAGAAATGTTAAAGGAAGTTCCTCAAGTTGAAATGAAAGGTTGCTAAGCAGTAATATGAAAATATAAATAACCTCACTAGAAAAGTACAAATATATAGACAAAACAGAATACTATAATAGTGATAAAGTTAAAATACAAAAAGTGTGAAGAATAACTGTAAATACAGAAATATATGAAATGGATTCACAATATAAAAATATCTAATAGTGATATCAGTAACATAAAGTGTGTGTGTGTTGGGGGGTAACTAAAAGTGCATGGTTTTTCTATGCAATGACACTTAAGTTTTTATCAGTTTAAAATACACTGTTGTAACTATATTTGATGTAAGCCTCATGGTAATTACAAAAACAAAATCTACAGAAAATTCAAACAAAAAAGAGAAAAATCAAAGTATAAGACTATGAAAGCCCCAAAGATCACAGATGAAGACAAATAAAGCGAAAAAGAACAAAATAACTATAAGCCAGGCATAAAGAAAGTAAATGGTAATAGTAAGTTTTTACCTATCAACGATTACTTTTAATGTAAATGGTTTAAGCTCCCAATCAAAAGAGGTAAAGTGATTGAAAGAATTTAAAAATCCAACTGTATACCATCTACAAGGTACTCACTTTAGATTTAAGGACACACATAGGCTTAGAGTAAAGAGAACGCTATTATATAATGATAAAAGATTCAATTTAATGGGAAAATACAACAATTATAAATACAGGTGACCTGAGATCAGAGTAATTAAATTTCTAAATCAAAGATTAACCGATCTGAAGGTAGGAATAGACAGCATTACAATAATCCTAGGAATCTTCAGTATCCCACGTTCTATTACGGACCAAATATCCAGATAGAAAACCAATATGCAAACAGTGAACTTGAAAGAATACCATAGACCAAATGGACATAACATACACATAGAAAATGCTCTACCCAACAGAAGCAGAATACACTTTCTTCTCAAGTGCACAGGGAATATTCGCCAGGATAAATTACCGGCTAGTTAACGAAATGAGTCTCAACAATGTAAGTATTTTTAAATTATGCTAAGTATATTTTTTGAACACAGTTGAATGAAACTAGGAATCAATAACAGAAGGAAAATTTAAAATTTTATAACTATGTAGAAATTTTAAAAACATACTATTGGCCGGGCGCGGTGGCTCAAGCCTGTAATCCCAGCACTTTGGGAGGCCGAGACGGGTGGATCACGAGGTCAGGAGATCGAGACCATCCTGGCTAACCCAGTGAAACCCCGTCTCTACTAAAAAATACAAAAAACTAGCCGGGCGAGGTGGCGGGCGCCTGTAGTCCCAGCTACTCGGGAGGCTGAGGCAGGAGAATGGCGTAAACCCGGGAGGCGGAGCTTGCAGTGAGCTGAGATCCGGCCACTGCACTCCAGCCCAGGTGACAGAGCGAGACTCCGTCTCAAAAAAATAAAATAAAATAAAAAAATACTATTGAACAACCAATGGCTAAAAAAAAGAAATTCAAAGGGAATATTAAAAATATCTTTAGATAAACAAAAATGAAAACAGAACATAACAAATTATGGAATGCAGCAAAAGCAATACTAAGGTTGAAATTTATTCTGATAAATGCCTTCATTTAAAGAGGAGGAAAGATCTCAAATAAACAATCTACTCTTATATTTCAAGAAACTAGAAATAAAATGACTAAGTCCAATAGCATAAGAAAGTAAATAATAAAGATTACAATTGAAATAAACAAAATAGAGATTAGAAAAACAGTAGAAAAAATCAACAAAAACAAGTTTTTTAAAAAATATAAACCAATTGATAATCCTTTGGCTATACTAAAAATAAAAAAGAGAAGTCTCAAAAATATAAAATAAATTAAAGAAGAAACGTTACAACTGATGCCACAGAAATAAAAAGAGATTATAAGTGTCTAGTATAAATAACTATAGGCCAATGAATTGGATAACCTAGAAGCAACGGTAAAAGTCCTAGGAACATATAACCTACCAACACTGAATCATGAAGAAACTGTAAATCTGAAGAGAACAATAATACAGAATGTGATTTAATCAATATTCAAAACTATCTTTTTTTTTTTTTTTTTTTTTTCAAGACAGAGTCTCACTCTGTTGCCCAGGCTGGAGTGCATGGTCTTGGCTCACTGCAACCTCTGCCTCTCAGGTTCAAGCAATTCTCCTGCCTCAGCCTCCCAAGTAGCTGGGACTACAGGTGCGTGCCACCACACCCAGCTAATTTTTGTGTTTTTAGTCTCTACTAAGGGTTTTACTATGTTGGCCAGGCTGGTCTTGAACTCCTGACCTCATGATCCGCCTGCCTCGGCCTCCCAAAGTGCTGGCATTACAGGCATCAGCCACCACCCCTGACTTCAAAAATAAAAAAAAGCGCAAGCCCAGAAAGCTTCATTGGGGAATTCTACCAAACACGTAATGAACAATTAACAACAATCCTTCTCAAGCCCTTCCAAAATAATTGAGGAAGAGAGAACACTTCCAAACTCATTTTATGTGGCTTGTCTAACTCTGATACCAAAACCAAACAGACACTATAAGAAAGTAAAACTTAGAGGCCAATATTCATGATGCACATAGATGCAAAAGTTCTAAAAAAATACTAGCAAACAAAATTCAGCAATACATTAAAATAATAATACACTATGATCAAATTACCTTTATCACTAGGATCAAGGATGATTCAACATATTCAGAGCAACTAATGGGATACACCAGATTAACAAAATTAAAGATAAAAATCACATAATCATCTCAATATGTGCAAAAAAAAAATTAGCAATATTTAACATTGTTGATAAAAA
The DNA here is from genome assembly GCF_043159975.1 of Macaca nemestrina. Classification (NCBI taxonomy): domain Eukaryota; kingdom Metazoa; phylum Chordata; class Mammalia; order Primates; family Cercopithecidae; genus Macaca; species Macaca nemestrina. Next base: position 7,429,485 of record NC_092126.1, read on the forward strand.
ACGTTCAACAAACGAGGTATACAACAAATTTACTTCAACATAATAAAGGCCATATATGAAAAGTTTATGGCTAACCCAATGATAAAAAGCTGAAAGCTATTCCTCTAAGATCAGAAAAAACCCAAAGATGCCCACTCTTCCTGATTCTATTCAACATAAAACTGGAAGTCCTAGCCAGAATAATTAAGCAAGAAAAAGAAATAAAGTCATCAAAATTGGAAAGGAATTACTAAAAGAATCTCCATTTACAGTTTCCAAGATTCTATTCCTAGCAAGCTTTTAAGACTCTAAAAAACCGCTGGTAGAAAAAGTAGTTAGGGAGAATGAATAAGATCTAGTATTTGACATCACAACAGGGTGACTATTGTCAACAGTTTAATTATACATTTTAAAATAACTAAAAGAGTATAATTGGATTCTTTGTAACACAAAAGACAAATGCTTGAAGTGATGAATACCCCATTTACTGCCCTGATGTAATTATTACTTTGTATGTCTATCAAAATATCTCATATTCCCCATAAATATATATAACTACTGTGTACCTACAAAAATTAAAAATAAAAAAATTTAAAAACAAACCAACCAAAAACTCTATTAGAACTATTAAACAAATTCAGCAAATTTGCAGAATACAAAATAACATAGAAAAATTAGTTGTATTTCTATATACTTACAACAAACTACCTGAAAAGGAAATAAAACAATCCAACTTGCAAAGGCATTAAACGTATAATATTTAGTAATAAACTTAAACTAGAAGGCAAAGTACTTGTACACTGAAAACTGCAAAATTGATGAAGAAAAAAATTGTTTATGTTTTGTTTTGTTTTTGAGACAGAGTCTCTCTCTGTCGCCCAGGCTGGAGTGCAGTGGCGTGATCTCGGCTCACTGCAAGCTCCGCCTCCTGGGTTCACACCATTCTACTGCCTCAGCCTCCCGAGTAGCTGAGACGACAGGCACCTGCCACCACGCCTGGCTAATTTTTTGTATTTTTGGTAGAGATGGGGTTTCACCGTGTTAGCCAGGATGGTCTCAATCTCCTGACTTCATGATCCGCCCACCTCGGCCTCCCAAAGTGCTGAAATTACAGGCATGAGCCACCACACCTGGCCAATGAAGAAAAATTTTAAAGATTAAAAAAAAGTGAGAACATGCGGTGTTTGGTTTTCTGTTCTTGTGATAGTTTGCTAAGAATGATGGTTTCCAGCTGCATCCATGTCCCTACAAAGGACACAAACTCATCCTTTTTTATGGCTGCATAGTATTCCATGGTGTATATGTGCCACATTTTCTTAATCATGTACCCTAGAACTTAAAGTATAATAATAATAAAAAATAAATTTAAAAACAAACAAACAAACAAAAAAGATTTTAAAAAGTGAAAAAGTATCCCTTTTTCATGGATTGAAAGATTTAATATTGATAAAAAGATTTAGTATTGATAAAATTACACATGGTTAACTATAAGTTAAATGCAATCCCAATCAAAATTCCAATGGCATTTATAAAAATAGAAAAAAAACCATAAAATTTTTATAGATCCAGCATCATTTGTTGAATAGAGTATCCTTTCCTCACTTTATGTATTGACAAACCATATAAGGAGAATGAAACTGGATCCCCATCTCTCACCTTATGCACAAATCAACTCAAGATGGACCAAAAGCTTAAATATAAGATTTGAAACTTTAAAAATTCTAGAAGATGACATCAAAAAACCCCTTCTAGACATTGGCTTAGGCAGACTTCATGACCAAGAACTCAAAAGCAAATGCCACAAAAAAAGAAAGATAAATAGGTGAGACTTATTTAATTGAAAGAGCTTCTGAACAGCAAAAGGAACAGTCAGCAGAGTAAACAGAAAACCCACAGAGTGGGAGAAAACCTTCACAATCGGTACATCTGACAAAGGACTGATATCCAGAATCTACAAAGAACTCAAACAAATCAGTGAGAAAAAAACAAACGATCTCATCAAAAAGTGGCCTAAGGACATGAATAGACAATTCTCCAAAGAAGATTCGCAAATGCCAACAAACATGAATAAATGCTCAACACCACTAACGATCAGGGAAATGCAAATCAAAACTGCAACGTGATACCACTTTACTTCTGCAGGAATGGATACAGTCAAAAAAATCAAAAAATAACAGATGTTGGTGAGGATACAGTGAAAAGGGAACACTTCTACACTGATGGTGAAAATGTAAACTAGTACAGCCACTATGAAAACAGTGTGGAGATTACTTAAAGAACTAAAAGTAGAACTACTATTCAATCCAACAATCCCACTAATGGGTATGTACCCAGAGGAAAAGATGTCATTATACAAAAAATATTCTTGCACATGCATGTTTATAGCAGCACGATTCACAGTTGCTAAAACTACCCCAATTGCCCATCAATCAACAAGCAGATAAAGAAATTGTGGTATATATGTACAATGGAATGCTACTCAACCATAAAAAGAAAAGAATTAATGGCATTCACAGCAACCTGGATGGAGGAACTGGAGTCTATTATTCTAGGTGAAGTAACTCAGGAATGGAAAGCCAAACATAGTATGTTCTCACTTATAAGTGGGAGTTAAGCTATGGGGATGCAAAGACATAAGAATGATATAATGGACTTTGGGGACTAGGTTGAAAGGGTGGGAGGGAGATGAGAGATAAAGACTACAAATTGGGTTCAGTGAATACTGCTTGGGTGACAGTTGCACCAAAATCTCAGAATTACCACTAAAGAACTTAGTCATGTAACCAAATACCACCTGTTCCCCCAAAACCTATGGAAATAAAAAATTAAACAAAAACAAACAAAAAAATATTTTTAGCTTTGCAGGTCATACAGTCTCTGTCACGGTTACTCAACCTGCCATTGTAAAGCGAAAGTAGCCATAGACAATAAGTAAATAAATGAATGGAGATGTATTCCAGTAAAACTTTATTTACGAGAACAGGTGGTAGGCTGGAATTGGCCCAGTACCTCTTAGATCAAGCTTGTTAGTTACATTGATAAAATATTCTGTATCCAATAAATTTTTTGTCTGTTCAAAAAGAAGTATAGATCTACAAAAGACCCTGAATAGCCAAAACAATCTTGAGAAAACTAACAAAGATAAAGTCATCACACTTCATGATTTCAAAATATAAAAATAAACTACAACAATTAAAACAATATGGTACTTATGTAAAAGATAGATAGATAGATAGATAGATAGATAGATAGATAGATAGATAGATAGATAGACTGACCAATGGAAAAGAGTAGAAAGCCTGGAAGTAAAATTATGCAAATATGGTCAAGTAATCTTCAACTCGGGTGTGAAGAATAGCAAATGGGTAAAGGATAGGCTCTTCAACAAATGCCACTGAGAAAACTTAATGCAAAAGAATAAAATTAAACAGCAATCTTACAATATACACAAAAATCAACTAAAATTGATTAGACTTAAAGTAAGACTTCAAAATATGAAACTCTTAGACAAAAACATTTGAAAACTTCTGCACAGAAAAGTAATCGTTCAACAGAGTGAAAAGGCAAACTAAGTAATGGTAGAAAGTACTTGCAAACAATGTATCTGATGAGGAGTTAATCTCCAAAATATATAAGAAACTCATATAACTCAATGGCAAAACAATTCCTGAAAACATTATTTAAAAATTGGCAAAATACTTGGATAGACATCTTTCCAAAAACATACAAACAACCAAAATATATATGAGAAGATACTCAACATCAGGATTCATTAGGGACATTCAAATCCAAACAACAATGACATATCACCTCACATCTCTTAGGATGGCTACAAAGAAAACAAGTGTTGGCAAAGATGTGGAGAAATGAGAATGTTGTATATACTGTTTGTGGGAATGTAAAATGATGCAGCTGCTATGGAAAACAGTATGGAGATTCAGCCAAATATTTAAAAGAGAATTACTATACAATCCAACAATCCAACTTCTGGATATGTGTCCAATAAAGTTGAAATCAGGACCTTGAAGAGATATCTAACTCCTGCGTTCACTGCAGCATTATTCATAATACCCAAGATATGGAAACAATCTAATAAAGAAAATGTTGTATATATATTCAATGGGATCTTATTCAGCAATAAATATGATAAAATCTTGGCACATAAAACAACATGGATGAACATGAAGGACATTACACTCATGAAATATATCGGTTACCGAAGAACAAATACTGCCTGATTCCTTGTGTATGAGACATCTAAAATAGTCAAACTCACAGAAAGAGAAAGAAGAATGGGAGTTTAAAGAGCTTGGGGAGGCAGGGGGAAATGGGGGTTGCTGTTCAATGGGTATAAAGTTCCAGTTATACAAGATGAATAAGTTCTAGAGATATGCTGTGCAACGTTGTGTTAATGATACTGTATTATATGCTTTCCATTGACATTAATAGTGAGATATCATTTGTGAAAATATCATTTATTGAGATTTATTGAGATTTTATTAGTTAATAGGTAATATGGTAAGTACCTTACTTATATTTCCTTCCATAATCCTTATAATAAATGCACATGATGAACTTGAGGGTTAGAAGAATTAAATAATTTGCCTAAGGCCAAATACCTAAGTGGTTAAATCTAAGTGACAAATGTCTGATTCCAAAGATTGTACTCTTGGTTACTATTGCTTACCTACTGGAGAGGAACTTGTCTCCTCTATGGATGTTCTATGCCTCACATAGTTTCACGTTGGTTTCATACTAACATTAAATACTCAAAATAACAACACTATATCTGGCAGTGACCCAATATAAGGTATCTCAGGAGATTGCTGGCCTGGAATCAGAGATTCCAGATGGGAAACTCATACAAGCCGCCTTCCTAGGCCTCCTTTGGCAGCATATATTTCCAATCCCAGATGGAAACTGTAAATGAACAAAACCAAACTGAACAGCTCGAATTGATTGAATTCAAGTTTCACTTAGTTAAATTTTTAAAAGTGAAAGATTTAAAATAAGTAGATGTGTAATTCTTTCGTGGGGACTTTTTGCATGTTGCTTTTAGATTATAAACTGCAGTCCTCTGAATTCTAGTGATGGCTGAGTGTGGTGACTCACACCTGTAATGCCAGCATTTTGGGAGGCCAAGGCAGGCAGATCACCTGTGATCAGGAGTTTGAGACCATCCTGGCCAACATGGTGAAACCCTGTCTCTACTAAAAAAATACAAAAAACTAGCCAGGTGTGGTGGCGGGTGCCTGTAATCCCAGCTACTTGAGAGGCTGAGGCAGGAGAATCCCTTGAACCCGGGAGGCGGAGGTTTCAGTGACCTGAGATTGTGCTACTGCACTCCAGCCTGGGTGACAGAGCGAGACTCCATCTCAATAAATAAATAAATAAATAAGTAAAGAAGTAAATAAATAAATAAATAAATTCCTGGTGATTAATCAGAAAAATATTACCTTTTGCAATAAATTTCACTCCTTAGATCCACCACTTTTGTGAGTTTTTCTGTCAGTGTATGTTTTTCTCATGTGCTTTATCCTTTCTTTGCCTAATTATATTTGATAGGCCAGCCATTTATCATTTGATAACAAGGCAAAAGGTTTCTCCCTTATCAATTATGAGCTAAACCCAGAGGCCAATGAAAATAAGATTATTCATTTATAATTTAACCTTAGCTGTTGATATAGTTTGTGTATTTGTTACCACCCAATCCAAATCTCATGTTCAACGGTAATCCCCAATGTTGGAGGTAGGGCCTGGTGGGAGGGGATTGGATCATGGCGGACTTCTCATGAATGGTTTAGCACTATCCCCTTGGTGCTGTTCTCCTAGCGAGTTACTTCTGCGATCTGGTCATTTTTAAGTGTGTGGCAGCTCCCTGCCACAGTCTCTTTCTCTTGCTCCTCCTTCCCCAAATGAAGCATCTGCTCCCATTTTGCCTCCTGCCCTGAGTAAAAAGCTCCCTAAGGTCTCCCCAGAAGCAGATGCTGCTATGCTTCTGTACAACCTGCAGAACCCTGAGCCAGTTAAACCTCTTTTCCTATAAATTACCCAGTCTCAGGTATTTGTTTATGGCAATTCAAGAATGGCCTAATACAGCTGTAGAAGTTAGTTTCCACCTCAAACTTTCACTCAAACTGTAGTATTTGAAGGGATGCTGCACTAATATCAGAATTAAGAAAATGTTCCCTCGTCCACATCTCACAAATGGAGGGGCATACTATTTACAGTAAAAACACCCCAGGCTAAATCCTTATTCCATCAGTCATCATCTAGCTGTGTGCACTTGAACAATTTATATATCTCTGACTTTTAATCTCAGTGAATAAGGTTAAGATAAAGATGGTTGAGTGGACGGATATAGGTCAGCTTTTATCTAGTAAGTCAATATCCCAGATGTTATTCTATAGGGAAAAAAAGGTTATTTATATAGGAGGTCTTGTTTGTTTGTTTTTCTGTAAGCCCTGACATTCATGGCTGTGTCTGTGTATTTTGTTTGTGATGACTATGGAAGTCCTTCTTTTTCTCCCATGAGCTTTCTGTGTCCCTGTCTGTGGTCCACATCCTCATTGGTGATTGCTCATGTCTTTGATACTGAATGATTCTCCTTCTGTTGAAAAATGTCACATTTTGGAGTTTGGATTTTATAAGAAAATGCACTTTTGCTGAACAGAACTTGAATGTGTGTGTATAATTAAGTCCAAAATATACTCTACCTAATACTGTTCCACACCATAGTGCAGGATGACCCACTAATCTTAGTGTAGTTTGAAGCAATCATTTCATGTACATGATACAAAGATCATGTGTGACTCTACACTAGATACGGAAAGCAAAAATTATCAAGCAGAAAATAAAAGAAACGGTCACTGACATTTTAAGAAAATTTACCAAAGACTCCCTTTAAGAGAAGTATCTCAGAATATATGAGAGTTGTACTATTATTTTTAAAACACTTTTAAGCAATCTTTCCTTCCTCATACTCCATACTTTTACAGAAAGAATAGAAGCATCTTGTCATAAAATGCACATTATGTAGTAAAACAAAATATCAAAACAACTTGAAAGAAGGAACTAAGGCTGGGGAAAGAAAGTTATGGAAAACCCATTAACAGTGGTTACTATAATTCAACATTAAATTTAGCTCACAAACTTTTAATTTTTTATTTTTTGAGATGGAATCTCACTCTGTCACCCACATTGGAGTACAGTGGCACAATCTCGGCTTACTGCAACATCTGCCTTCCGGACTCAAACTATCTTCTTGCCTCAGTCTCCCTAGTAGCTGGGACTACAGGCGTGGCCCACCACGCCTAGCTAATTTTTGTATTTTTAGTCAAGATGAGGTTTTACCATGTTGGCCAGGCTAGTCTCGAGCTCCTGACCTCAAATGATCTGCCTGCCTCCGTCTCTCAAAGTGCTGGAATTACAGGTGTGAGCCGCCATACCAGGCACAAACATTTTTATGGGGAATATATGGAATTACTATATACAGAATTGCTTTTAGACTATAAAATATGCCTCCAGGGTTGAAGTGATTCTCCTGCCTCAGCCTCCCAAGTAGCTGGGATTACAATGTTAAGATTCCAGTTAATTTATAATGTCCTACCCCTTTTTACTGCTTAGTGAAAATTAACAGCTTCTCTGGATTTGAATTGAAGGAAAATCTTTAACAGGTCTCTGAGGAATAAGTTAAACAGAAGTTTTGCCAAAGGTGAAGGGAAGAAAGGGACAGGTACTTGGGGAGTTAGAGGGATCTATTTGGTAGACCTGAAAAGAGAACTGGACTCCCAGAGAGCAGAGTTTGGAACGTGTGGAAGGATTTATGGCTGACAGGAACTTGCACTCCACTCCCACACAGAGAACGGACTGCATAACCTGGAGAGATACAGGCCAATGCATGAGTCTAGCTTTAACATCTTACAAGTACCAGTAATTACGCCTTTCGGCTTAGTCTTTGAGAGATAAAAGGCAAAGAATTAGCATTCAATGGTGTCATCTTACAATAGAAGCAGCAGAGCTGACCATGCCTACTACAATAGCAAAAGGATCATGCATTTCCCCATTATCCCAACACCAAATATTGAGGAGCACCATGAATAAAAATGGATATTCTGCTTGTTTGGGTGACAAGGTCTCAGAGCCAGGTTTAAATTAATCTAAAAATATTAATAATAATAATGTGGTGTTTCTCAAACTCAGGTTATATAGAATAAGTTCATGCATGCTACATATAAAATGAGTTATATCATCATAAAAGTTTCCTATTGGAATTACCACGTGTGGTCTACCAAAATGTTAAATCTCTGCCATCTGTGGATCTGTTTAAGTATTTTTGAAAACAAGCTGCTCTGAAAGATTTAGAAAGTGAAGGCTTTAAGTAGAAATCTTGTTTCCAAAGATGAATTATTTTCAGTTTTGAATATTCAGCAAAAACTATAGAGTATCTTGTAGCAGAAAGACTGAGGAGAACATGGACTCTAATTTAAATACCAACAGCTTTTTCCTGTGGGTGTCTGAATATCTTTGCTTCATGGCAAACTATTTGCATAACCACCCACCCACCCAACTACTAGGATTAAATTCCATCATACTTTCCATTAAATAAATTCTTAAACCACGTTTCCTTCAAATCTTTATGCAGATATCAAGACAGTTTGGTGCTAGACATCTAAATAGGAAATATTTAAATTCCAGAAATCTGTCACTAGCATTTTTGTATAATCCTTCATATATCTCAATTCAGCAACAAAATGGTAGTAAAAAGATTAATAATCAATTGTTGGACAAATCCTGTCCTCTGGATTTTTTTAATAGTGAAGAAATGTGAAGATTTAAGTAAACGTATTTTGAGTATGCTACACATAAAACATCACTGTATTAGGCTACTCTTGCACTGCTACAAAGAAATACCTGAGAATGGGTAATTTATAGAGGAAAGAGGTTTAATTGGCTTATGACTCTGTAGGCTGTACAGGAAGCATGGTGCCAGCATCTGCTCAACTTCTGGGGAAGCCTCAGGGAGATTTAACTCACAGCAGAAGGCAAAGCAGAAGCAGGCACATCACATGGTGAAAGTGGGAGCAAGAGTGGAGGGGTAGGAGCACACACTTTACAATATCCAGATCTCATGTGCACTTACTCACTATCATGAGTGAGTAAGTCCATGAGGGATCTGTTCCCATCCCATGACACAAATGCATCCCACCAGGCCCCACCTTCAACACTAGGGATTACATTTCAACATGACATTTGGACAAATATCCAAGCTATAGCAATCACCAAAATAGTATTTATAATATTTCATTGTGTAATTAGGAGCAAACCTCAAAATCAGTATTTGCACTTTTGAGACCTAAAAAAATACCTCTTATTTGATACTTCAAAGCTACTGGCCTAATTTTTCTCTGGTTTATGCCTCTGCCATGTGTACTGGCTTTGCATGGATTCTGTAGCATCTTGCTTCATCCCTGTGTCATATACCTCTTGCTTTCTGCCCCCAGGACTACCCTGGTGAATTGAAAGGCTTGAGAAACAATAGAACCTAGCTAAGAAGGCATAAGGCACAATTGAGAAGCACTAGATCTTGGCTGAAATTTTGGTAAATGGGGGAGGAAAAAAAAGCTAAGTACTCCTTACCCATCTCTCCCCTCTTAACATAGACTGCCTTAGGATGGGTTTGTGCAGCTCTGTGGCGGCTGGTATATCAGCAATCAATTGCATTTAGCAGCAGCCAAATCAATAGCATGTCCAGTAATTGGTTTTTTCTTGGCTTCACTCACCTTTTCCCTCACTTCTGCTTCCCGGTATTGTACTTCTCAATAACACCGTCTCACGTAAGACACTCTTAGGCTCTGCTTTTTGTGGAATCTGCTTTCAGGCTCAATGAAAACAAAACACATAACTTGGTCCCATTATTTCCAGAAAGAAAATTTGGCTCCTACTCTTTGAGGATTGAAACACAACATGGCCTTTGCATAGTAATGAAAGCAATGCTGCTCCCTTTTGATCCTTCATACGTATGAAGCTTTAAAGAGAGCTGTAAGAGAAAGCTACAGTGCCCTGGTTAGGAAATCAGTTTTCTTATGGGGAACACCTTCTGCAGTAGCAGCAGACTGGAGTCACCAGAAAGTAAATATGTCATTACTGAGACGTTACCTATATTTCAGCAACACAAAATTAGTTGTTTCCTCAAAACTAGTACTATCCTTCCTTCTCCATATAAACCTATAAATATCCCATTTATAATTCAAGTTCCTATTATAATTCTATTGTAGAAGCTGGCCTGATTCAACGGCCAGCATAGTCATTTGCAAACAAATAAGGAACTCCCAATCCAAAAATATATCCTTAATCTTACATTTCTCCAAATGTATGGTCACCAAAATTGCATGCCAAACATGATCCAAAAGCCTTTCTGTAAAGCATCATAACGCATTTAACCTTTGCAACTCCTTCTTATGTCTCAGTCTATATTTCTTTCCCAGATCTGATACCCAAGTAACAAGGAAGGACAAAAGAATATTTCCAGAGAACATAGGGAAAGGGCTCCTTGATGTTCATCTTTGCGATGACTTTTTGAATATCACACTGAAAGCTCAGATGATAAAAGCAAAAACAAATAAACGGGACTACATAAAAATAAAAAGCATTTGCATGGCAAAGGGAAAAAAATCCACAAAATTAAAAGGCAACCCACAGACTGAGAAAAATACTTGCAAACCAGTATCTAATGAGAGGCTAATATCCAAAATGTGTAAATAACTCATCATTCAATAACAGAAAAACAAAAACCTAATTTAAAAATGGGCAAAGGACCTGAACAGACATTTCTCCAAAAAGAACCTAAAAATATGTCTAACAGGTATATGAAAAGGTGCTCAACGTCACTAATCACTAGGGAAATTAAGACCAAAACCACTATATCACCTTACCACAGTTAGGGTGGTTATTACCAAAAAGACAAGAGGTAACAAATGTTGTCAAGGGTGTGAAGAGAAGGAAACTTTTGCAAACTGTTGATGCGTATGCACCCAAAGGAGACAAAAATCACCATTTCACAAAAATATCTATACCCTCATGTTCATTGTAGCATTGCTAACAATAGCCAAGACTTAGATACAACCTAAGTGCTTATAGATTAAAAAATGGATAAATAAAATGTTATATACATGTATACATACACATTATTCAGCCATAAAAAAGGGGACATTGTCATTTGCCACAACGTGGATCACCATGGAAGACATTATGCTAAGTGAAATAAGGCAGGCACATAAAGAAAAATGTTGCATTATTTCACTTATATGTGGTATATTTTTCAAAAGATCAAATATACAGAGAAAAAGAATAAAACAGTGGTTATGAGGACTGACTGGGGTGTGGGAGGAAATGGGGAGATGTAGTTCAAAGGATACAAAGTATGAGATACATAGGATGATCAAGTCTAGAAATGTACTACATGAGGACTATAGTTAATACAATTGTTTGTATTAGGATTTTTTTATTAAGTAAATAGATTTGAGCTGCTCTTCTCATAAAAAATGTAACTATGAGAGTTGATTAATATTGTAATTTTCTTCACTATAGTAACCATTTTACTATCAATATGTACCATAACATTATGTTGTAACTCCCAAATATACACAATAAAATGTATTAACCAAACAAACCAGAATATTTCTCTTCTGTTCTATTTAAGGATAGAGACTTCTCTCACCTTTCGTTACTCTCTAAAGAACCTTTTGGAACTTAGAATCTCTGGTAGGCTAAAAATTTTTCTAATCACCACCAAAATACTCATGTCCAACTTCTTAGAACCAGTGAATGCAAAAGAGACTTCGCAGATGAGATATAGTTAAGAATTTTTAGATAGGGAAATTATTGTGAACCATTCACTTGAGCCTGATGTGATCACAAATGTCCTTATGAGAGGGATGTACGAGGAGTCAGTGCTAGAGAGAAGGCCATGTAATGATGAAATCAGAGAATGAAATTACACATTTTTTGATGGAGGAAGGAGTCACTAGTCAATGTATTCAGATAGCCTCTAGGAGCAGGAAATCAATTATTTTCCAGAACCTTCAGAGAGAACCAGCCCTGCCAACACCATGACTTTATACCAGAGCAGCTGATTTTGAACTTTTCACCTCCAAAATTTCAAGAGAACACATTTGTGTTGCTCTAAGTCACCAAGTTTGTTGCACGTTGTTACAGCAACAGGAGGAACTAATATTACAAATTTTGTTAACTGACAGTGGGGTGCTGCTTGACTGCCTGACAAATTCTTAAATGTGTGAAGTATCTTTTAATTTAGGTAATGCATAGAATAGAAGAATTTAGAAGGGCATGATAGAATAAATCTATATTACCTCAGAAAACATCTAAATCATTATAAACATGCCATTGATAAATATATGGACTTCAAAGGTGATGGTGGTGAGGACTTAGGAAAAAATAAGCAACATGTTATTAGAAAAAGGAAAAAGGGGATCTTTTTTGTAGAGCTAACAGTATTTTTATGTGGCAAATGCTGCTGAATTATGTTCTATAGTTATGTGAAAGGCAGAACTTGTAAGCGATAGACTTAGATATTTAGCTGAAGAGATGTGCCAGCAGACTGTGGAAGATACAGTCTAGTTTCTTCTTGCTTATAGTAAAATGTGATAGGAAAGAGATAAAGTGAGGGGGAAACTAAGCGAAAAGGAACTAGGAAGTGATAATTTGAAAATCCTCAGTCTATCCAGATTTCAAAAAACACTAATATTAGGAGAGACACTACAAAGAAGGTGTGGCTGATAACATTTTGCTAGTGCTGCAAAGGAACAAAGTTCATAGTATTCAGTCACATGGAGGGCTGGTCGAATAGGCATGTAACTCATGTATACCTTAAACTGTCACAACAGAAGCCAAAAATAGAGATGAGTTTATCTAAGAAATGCCTATAGAGGAACTTCCTACTTAATAGAGTGAATACTCGTGACATGCAGAGGAGACATACAAGGCTTTTGAGAATTCCAAACCTGCAAGCTTGCACTGAACAAGACAAGGAAGATAACTGCACTGGATCTTAGCCAAAGGCCGAGAAGCAAGGGAACAAGAAAAAGATGAAAGAAGATTGTGGAACTCCACACATCCCAAAGACAAAAAGCAGGACAATAAACTACTCATCTGAAAATTTGTGAGGCCCTTCATGAAAAAGGAAAGAAGAACTTCCAGTTTTTATCCCAGCATGTAAGAAGCTTGGAAATTGTCACCGAATACTAACAAGAAGTAAAAACCTGAACACATTGAAAAATCAACTTTTCTTAGATCCATTAGAAAGGTGAGATCACAGGGCAAACCAAGACCTCCAAAAACGGCGGAAACAGATGGATTCAGAGGATCACAATTACTGAGCAGAAACCTCTGCTGGAACCTGTAATAGGGTAGAAAAACCAAACTGTAATTAATAAATTGGATCTGTCTGGACAAGTCGAAGGGTTAAAAACTACAGGAAGGCCAAGTCATAGGGGAACCACCACACGTTCGTGAGTTTTACATTCAGGAGCTATACCAGATTCCCATAGTAAAAATAAGAGAAAAATTCCCTCTTGTTTCTAGCAGCAAGAGGAAACATGTAACCATATTGAAAAATGCCAGAGCATTCTGTTCTTCTTAACAAGGCCTACCCCAATAAACATTATTTTATCAGATTCTAATGTATTGAGGTTTTATCAGAGCCTAACTGATCTGGAAGAGGAAATGGCCAACTCTAGTCCATATAGTATTTAGGTCGGGAAGGAAAATAATTAAACCCAGGCGCCCCTGGCCATCCTGTCCCACCTAAAGGGTGTGAAAACTGAAAGCACTTGTGATATTTACAGCTCAAAGGCACAGATTCACTAAAAGATTAAGCTTAATCATAGGACTATAGAAAACTTCCCTTGCCCCACAACTTAGGGCCACATCACTAAAGACCTATTTACCAAAGGTTATTTTACCTGGTATATCATGCTTGGCTTTCAACAGAAAGTTACAAGGCATAATCCCAGCACTTTGGGAGGTCGAGGCGGGCAGATCACTTGAGGTCAGGAGTTCGAGACCAGCCTGACCAGCATGGAGAAACCCCATCTCTACTAAAAATACAAAATTAGCTGGGTGTGGTGGCACATGCCTGTAATCCCAGCTACTAGGGAGGCTGAGGCAGGAGAATCGCTTGAACCTGGGAGGAGGAGGTTGCGGTGAGCCGAGGTAACGCCATTGTGCTCCAGCCTGGGCAACAAGAGCAAAACTCCGTCTCAAAAAGAAAAAAAAAAAATGGCCAACAAAACAAAACAAAAGGCCATAGCAAGCAACAGAACCAAACTGAAGTAGGGATATTAGAATCCCTATGCTGTGCGAATTATGATTAATATGGTAAGAGCTCTAATGGGAAAGTAGACAACATGTCAGTACAGACGGGCAATTTATTAAGCAGAAAGATGGAAATTCTGAGAAAGAATAAAAAAGAAATGCTAAACATTAAAAACATTGTCACAGAACTAAAGCCTTTGGTGGGCCGGTTAGTAGACTGGAAACTGCTAAAGAAAATAATTTCCTTGAGTTTGAGGGTATCCCAATATAATTTTTTTTTAATTAACTTTTATTTAAAGTTCATGGGTACATGTGCAGGTTTGTTACACAGGTAAACTCATGTCATGGAGGTTTGTTGTACAGATTATTTCATCACTCAGGTATTAAGACTAGTACCCATTAGTTATTTTTCCTGATCCTCTCCCTCCATCCACCCTCCACCCTCTGAAAGGCCCCAGTGTGTGTTGTTCCCCACCATATGCCCATGTGTTCTCAATATTTAGCTCCCACTTACAAGTGACAGCATGCAGTATTTAGTTTTCCGTTTCTGTATTAGCCTGCTTAGGATAATGGCCTCTAGTCCCATCCGTGTTCCTGCAAAGGACATGATCTGATTCTTTTTTATGGCTGCATAATATTCCATGGTAGATATGTGCCACATTTTCTTTATCCAGTCTATCATTGATGGGCATTTAAATTGATTCCATGTCTTTGCTATTGTGAATAGTACTGTAATGAACATATGTGTTCACGTGTCTTTATAATAGGAAGATTGATATTCCTTCGGGCATATACCCAGTAATGGGATTGGTGGGTCAAATGGTATTTCTGTCTTTAGGTCCTTAAAGAATCGCCACTCTGTCTGAACGAATTTCGCCACAATGGCTGAACTAATTTACACTCCCACCAACAGTGTATAAGGATTCCTTTTTCTCCACTACCTTGCCAGCATCTGTTATTTTTTGACTTTTTAATAATAGCCATTCTGACTGGTGCGAGTTGGTATCTCATTATTATTTTGATTTGCATTTCTCTAATGATCAGTGACGTTGAGCTTTTTTTCATAGGATTAATGCCACATACATGTATGTCTTTTGAAAAGCGTCGGTTCATACTTTTGGTTTCAATTTTTTTTGCCCACTTTTTTATGGGATTGTTCGTTTTTTTCTTGTCAATACAAGTTTTCAAGACGAAAAGCAAAAAGAAAAATGTTCTTTAAAATAACGGAATGTCCGAGAACTGTGGGACAAATACAAAAGGTGTAACATATTCGTGAAGGGTATCCCAGAAAGAAAAAAAAGAGAAAGGAACGGGAGGAATATCTGAAACAATAATGGCTGAGAATTCTACAAACTAATGTCAGACACCAAATTACAGATCCAGAAATCTCAGATAACACCAATCAGGATAACTAAAAAAAAACAAAAGCCTACACCTAGGCATATCATATTCAAAATGCAGAAAACAACAGATAAAGTTTAAAAATCTTGAAACAAGAGGATAAAAACACCTTGCCCATAGAGGAGCCAAAGATCAGAATTATAGCCAAGGTCTCCTCCAAAATCATGCAAATACAGAGAGGAGGCTGAGGTGGGAGGATTACTTGAACCCTGGTGTTTAAGACCAGCCTGGTCAATATGATAAAATTCTACCTCTACAAAAAATACAAGAATTAGCCGAGCATAGTCCCAGCTGCCTGGGAGGCTGAAAGGTGGGAGAATTGCTTGAGACTGGGGAGTTGAGGCTGCAGTGAGCTGCGGTCATACCACTGCTCTCCAACCTGGGTAAAGGAGTGAGACTCTGTCTCAAAACAAAACCCCAAAATAAACAAACAAACAAAAACACCAATCTACAATTCTGTCTCCTGCAAAAATATCTTTTAAAAGTGAAGGAGAAATAGACTTTTCAGACAAACAATAATTGAAGGAATTTGTTGCCAGGAGATCTGCCTCACGAGAAATGGTAAACAAAATTCTTCAGAGAGAAAGAAAATTATATTGGTCAGACACTTGGACCTACATTAAGAATGGAAGAACATTAGAAAACGAATAAGTGAAGATGAAATAAAACCTTTATTTTTTATTTTCTCTCTTTTTTTTTTTTTGAGATGGAGTCTTGCTCTATTGCCCAGGCTAGAGTGCAGTGGCCGATCTCCACTCACTGCAAGCTCTGCCTCCCAGGTTCATGCCATTCTCCTGCCTCAGCCTCCCGAGTAGCTGGGACTACAGGTGCCGCCACCATGCCCGGCTAATTTTTCTATTTTTAGTAGAGACGGGGTTTCACTGTGTTAGCCAGGATGGTCTGGATCTCCTGACCTCGTGATCCGCCCGTCTCGGCCTCCCAAAGTGCTGGGATTACAGGCGTGAGCCACCGTGCCCGGCCACAGACTCTCTTTAGTAAGCCATTATTTCACACCTGATTTGGGAGGGAACTAGTCTTACCTGTCTGGTAACAGAAGAGACCATAGACAGTGTACCACTAAGATGGGATTCTACAACTAACATACTCATTAGTCGGACAGCAGTAAGGACCGTGTTGCTGGTGGGAAGTGTGTGGTACCAACCCCTGCATGCCATGCTATTTTACCTTTACTAAGAGTTTTACCAATGAAACTGGGATAAGGTACAGACAGAATGTGAAGCTTTAGCTTCTGAGGTAGTTTTAAGTGGTGGCATTTAAGTCATAAAGAGGTGACAATAATTTTATACATTGCGATTTGACCAGATTTTATTTACAGCTTCAAAAGCCAAGACTAAAGCAACAGACTCAGGTAATTACATTATGAAAATAAGAAAGCCTCCATGGTAATATTTAAAAAGACCCTCTTTGGGAGGCCGAGGTGAGCAGATCACGAGGTCAAGAGATCGAGACCATCCTGGCCAAAATAGTGAAACCCCGTCTCTACTTAAAATACAAAAATTAGCTGGGCGTGGTGGTGTGCATCTATAGTCCTAGCTACTCAGGAGGCTAAGGTTGCAGTGAGCTGAGATCACACCACTGCACTCCAGTCTGGTGACAGAATGATATTCCATCTCAAAACAACAACAACAACAATGAAAAGACCCTCATCTCTTGCAGCTACAAGGCAGAGGCCCAAGTTTTAATTAATTACAAAGGTAGCAAAGCTACAGAGGAGACTGATTGTATAACCGTTAAAGTTCTCTTATGTCAAAGACAAGGTGTGGATAGAAGAAGAATGAGACTGCTGTGGGGACATTTGATTGGATAAGCTTCT
Source organism: Macaca nemestrina (assembly GCF_043159975.1). Taxonomy (NCBI): domain Eukaryota; kingdom Metazoa; phylum Chordata; class Mammalia; order Primates; family Cercopithecidae; genus Macaca; species Macaca nemestrina. Next base: position 7,447,033 of record NC_092126.1, read on the forward strand.
AACCTTAGACCTCCAGATTCTCCTGAGCCCTTTGGCCTAGAAGAAGCCATTTCCTCTCACTGGTAACAGAAGAGATGCCTCCAGTTCCCTGGGTTCTTGCACAGACCCCTGAGGGACTTGCCTTGAAAGATCATCTTTGTTTCATCAAGAATGCCTCTGCTGCCCTTCATTGCCTCCACACTAAGAAATACATTCAGCCTGAGCAGGTACATAAGGTATATTCTAGGAGAAAGTACACAAGAAAGAGAGAAAAAAACTGATCAAGCAAATGAGATAAAATGTTAACATTAGGTGACTCTAGGGAAAAGTTATATGAATATTCTTTTAACTATTTTTTATTTTTACAAATTTTTAAGTTTAAATTATTTCCAAATAAGTTTTAGTTTAAAATTATTTCCACATAAGTTTTAAGTTTAAAATTATTTCCAAATAAGTTTTAAGTTTAAAATTATTTCCAAGTAAGTTTTAAGTTTAAAATTATTTCCAAGTAAGTTTTAAGTTTAAAATTATTTCCAAATTAAAAAAAAAGTACACATTTTTCAAACTTCATTTTAAACAAATGAAGAAAATAAAGGCATTTCCTCAAGAGGCCCCTAAATGAAGAAGAGCAAGAGTTCAACATACTTTCTTTGATTAATTTAAAGGGATTTAAAAGTTTGAGGAGTTCACCCCCCCATCCCCCACCATATTTTAGGAATAAGTCTTCCATGCTTAGTCGCATAAGTTGCTCTTTTAATCTAATGAAACCATTTCTTTAGACATGCCAGAACAGGAGGTTGTGAAATTGGTATGAGCTGGTTTACAAGTAATAGAATTCTTTCTTGCATTCCACACAAGCAAGACAAAAAAAATAAGCCCAAGGACCAAGTTGTTCCTTAAGGCTTTGATTTTGTTTTTGACCTGCAAAAATAGCTGAATTTAAAGAAGCAGCATAATACCCATGAAGTCGAATTTTCTAGAATCATTGAAATAGAAGATGTTGCTGCAATGTTCAAAATTAATCCAATCTTCTAGGTTTAGGCAAAAAATATTAGGAAAGTATTTCTCTTTTTGAAGCTTTTGATATACAACAGGAAAAGCAATTTTTAAAATCTAAGGTTGTTTTATTGTGTCACCTGATCAATTATTTTCACCCATTTCTGTAATTTAACATCAAATTACAAATGGCAAAATGTTTCAGTTAATATATAAGGTCATCCTTTCGGAAAGATTTAGGATATATCATTCTTTATTTCTCTAAGCTGACCACTGCTCTGCTGCCTTTTCATTGCAAAATCAGCATCCTACTTGTAATGTGAAACAAAACAGGCTTTTTAAACTTTTTTTTTTTTTTTTCTGGGACGAGTCTCAGCAGGCTTGGCATGCAGAAATGAAAATGTATCTCCCACCTCAGAGAAGACAATTCCTCGAGAGAACCTCAACAGCTCTTTTTCTCTTCCTCTCACTTTCCAGAAGCAGTTTAGGATCTACACGCTTAATTATTTCAGGCCTTCATCATATGTAAATTACATTAGCAAGTTAAAAGTTTTAAGTTTTGCTAAAAATATCAGGTGATCCTTACCGTAAGGTGGACAGGCTGCGTTTATCCTTCAGTTCATATTTTCACTGCCTAAACTTTATTTTAAGCTTCTAACTTTACATAGAAATAAATGTTGTGATCTAGACAGGGGAATAAATTTGTCCAAAGCAGAGCCAGGCCTCATGTCTCAGTCCAACCTTATTTGCACCATATTTAGAAAGAAACCTGTTTTTGTTTACTCTAGATTTACCCTCCTGGTGATGTCAGCTTGAACATGACCAAGAAGGCTCTGAGTCCTTGAGCTGATGATGTACTTGACTGATTGTGTATCCGTTTAAAAGTGAAACGGGATTGTTCCCATGTGAAGTCTATCTGGTTCTGTAGAGTTCAGATTACTTGCAACTTTTTGGTTGCTTGATTCTTGACTTTGGCTCAAATCTTTTACATACACTATTTTCACTTTTTAAAAGTGGGTTTTTTTTTTGTTTTAACTCTTTCAAGAATGAAATCTAACATTTTCTATATTTATTATTGTCATCAATCTTACTCAGAAGCCAAAACTGTGAACTGCTCCTATTTGTACAGCTCCTCACTTTGGGTTGAAAAAGTACAAAAAAAAAAAAAAATGTTGTAAGAATCTGAACACTAAATCCCAAATCCTGATTTATAAGAAATACCCCCAGGCTCATTCACAAAGACACTGGGATTTACACAGTTTATATATACAGTAATTTCCCATTTTCCATGGATTCACTTTCCATGGTTTCAGTTACCCTACGTCAATCATGGCCCGAAAATATTACAGTATTTTGGGAGAGAAAGAATGACATATTATATGCTTATAAATGTTATTATAATAACTATTCTATTTTATTAGTAGTTATTGCTGTTAATCTCTTACTATGCCTAATTTATAAATTAAACTTTATCATAGGTATATATGTATGTATAGGAAAAAGAAAACATGGTTTATATAGTATTTAGTAGTATCCAGGGTTTCAAGCATCTACTGAGGATCTTGGAACATACCACAGATAAGGGAGGCTATATATTTGTTTGGTGTTAGTAGCCATTTGTCTTAGTCTGTTTTGTACTCTTATAAAATAATCCTTGAGACTGAATAATTCATAAAGAAAAGAGATATATTTAGCTCAGAGCTCGGCAGGCTGAAAAGTTCAAGGGCATGGCTCTAGCGTTTGGCAAAGGCTTTTGTACTATGTCACCACATATTGAAGAAAGTCAAAAAGTTAGCAGACATATGTGAAGACAGGAAAACATGAGGGGCATCCTGGCTTTGTAACAACCCACTCTCCATTCCCTCTAGAACCAATCCAGTCTTGAAACAGCAAGAACTTACTCACTCACTACCTCTAGAACAGCACCAAGTGATTTATCCCGGATCTTACCCCATAATCAAAACACCCCCTTACTAGGTCCCACCTCCCAACACCTCCCAACTGGGAATCAAATTTCAGCATGAGTTTTGGTGGGGATAAATAAATGGTATTCAAACCATAGCACTGTTACTTGTTTTGCTCACCTGTACAATGATGCATCACTTAACAACAGGGATACATACTGAGAAATGCATCCTTTGACTAGTTCATCATTGTGCAAACAGGATTGTACTTACACAAACCTGAGTGGTACAGCCTACTGCATATCTCGGCTATATAGTACAGCCTATTTCCCTTAAGCTATAGAACTGTACAGTGTGAGGCCAGGCGCAATGGCTCATGCCTGGAATCTCAGCACTTTGGGAGGTTGAGGTGGGGCAGATCACTTGAGGTCAGGAGTTCAAGACCAGCCTGACCAATATGGTGAAACCTCATCTCTACTAAAAATACAAAAAAGTAGCGGGGCTTGGTGGCGCACACCTGTAATCCCAGCTACTCCAGAGGCTGAGGCGGGAGAATTGCTTGAACCCGGGAGGTGGAGGTTGCAGTGAGCCAAGATTTCGCCATTGCACTCCAGCCTGGGCAACAGAGTGAGACTCTGTCTCAAAAAACAAAAGCAAACAAGCAAACGAACTGTACAATGTGTTACTGCACTGAATACTGTAGGTGATTATAACACAATGCTAAGTATATACTACTGTAGACTTTATAAACACAGTACGCTTGGGCTACACAAAATTTATTTTTAAAAATGTTTCATCTTTCTACAATAATACATTAGCCTTAGATTACTGTAACTGCTTTACTTTATGAACGTTTTTGTTTTTGTAACTCTTTGACATTTTCATAATAAATAATACTTAGCTTAAAACACAATCATTGTATAGCGGTACAAAAATATTTTCTTTCCTATGTTCTTATGTATAAGCTTTTTTCTGTCTTTCAATTTTTTTTTAACTTTTCAAATATTTTTGTTAACTAAGACAAGAACACACAGCTTAGTACAGGCCTACATGGGGTGACTGTCATTAGTATCACCGTCTTCCATCTCCACCCTGGAATGTCTTTATGGACGATAACAGGCAAGGGGGTGTCATCTCCTATGACAAGAATGCCTTCTTCTGAAATACTTCTTCAAGGAAGGATGTGTCTAAGGATATATCCACATATATTATACATATATGTATACACATATAAGGATGTGTGCATATATATGCACACACATACATATATAAACACATATGTATGTATATATGTAGAAGGAGTACACTCTAAAATAGCAATTAAAAAGTGTAGTATCACCAATACGTAACTAGCAACATAGTCACCTGTTATCATTACCAAGTATTATATACTGTACATAATTGTCTGTGATAGACTTTTATCTGACTAGAAGCACAGTAAGTTCCTTTATATCAGGATCACTACCAACATGAAAGTAACGTGTTGCACCAAAGTCTTTACAACAGCTACTATGTCACTAGGTAACAGAAATTCTTCAGCTCCATTATAATTTATGGAAGCACCTTTATATATGTGGTCCATTGTTGACCAAATGTCATTATCCAGTGTATGATTCTATTTTAAAAAGAAATTAGATCATCCAGTGTGCACCATCCTGCCACATGCTTTTCATGTAATAATAAACTTTGAGTATCTTCCCATAGTAGTATAGAGAGATCTATTTATTTTATATGCTGCATATTACTCCACTAGATAAATATAACATTTTATTTTCTCAAATTTGAAAAAGGTACTTACTTTTTAAAAATCCACAAAACAAATTTTTTGGTTGGTCAAAACGTAAAAGATTTACAGAAGTCCATAAAATCAGGAGATACTGCCCCCTACCCTAATCCTATTCTCTGGTGGTAATTGCTATTAATACCTTAATGTGTCATTCCAAAATTTTTATATAAGCGCTCTAATTTAAATATATTAATATATTACTGTTGAGAATTCAGATCTAAGTTTAATCATTTTTATGTATATAATTTCTTTTTTATTTATATAGTGAGATAATTTCATTGCCTCTGGTGTTCCATAATTTCCCCATGCTCTAAGTTAATCAGTGTTACTATCACTTTTTCCATTTGATGATAGCTTTTGTAAAACATGGAAATAATACTTCATAGTGATTCTGAAAATTTAACAGCCATTTTTTTTTATTATTGCCTCTCTCCCAAATTTTCTATGTAATCTCCTTCTGAGATATCTCCAAATGAAGGTATGTTAGACCATCTCACTCTGGTCTTCATGTCCCTTAACTTCTTTTTCACATTTTCCCATTGTTTCTCTTCACTGTATTTTTAATTATCTGTTGAGATCTATTTTCTAGATTTTTATTCAGCTGTGTTTAATCTCTTATTTAACCATACACTGGGTTTTAAACTGTATTCATTTTATATTAAATTCCATTAATAATGTTTTAAATTTTATCTACTTTTTATTTTAGAAGTGTGGTTTTTGGTTGAGCATGGTGTCTCACACCTGTAATCTCAGCACTTTGAGAGGCTGAGGTTGGAGGATCCCTTGAGCCCAGGAGTTCAAAATCAGCCTGGGCAACATAGTGAGAACGTGCTGCTATAAAAAGTAGAAAAGTTAGTTGGGCATGGTGGCGTGTACCTGTGGTCCCAGCTACTCCAGAGGCAGAGGTGGGAGGATTGCTTTCACTGGGATATAAAGGATGCAGTGAGCCGTGATCACGTCATTGTACTCTAGCCTGGGAGACAGAGGAAGACCTTGTCTCATATAAAAATAATGATAATAATAATTCTTAAAAAGAAGTGTTTTTTTAGTTTTCTTTGTTATTATACTATTTCACTTGTTCAAGCTGTCTTTTTTATAGAAACATATTAACATATATTCTAAATATTCTGTCATATATTTTATGTTTCAGTACCTGATATAATTGCAGGCCTGACTTGTGTGGGTTTCTCTTTTCTATTGAGTCTCACTAATTGTGCCTATTTTGTGTGTGTGTGCATGTGTGTGTGTGTGTTTTACTTTAGGCTACAGATTCATGTTCTAAGAATATTCATATTCTAAGAAACTGTGGGAAGTTTTGAGGTCTAGGTTGAAATTGTATTTCGTTCAGAGAAATAGTGTTTGCTTTGGTGAGTGACTGGGGGCACTGTCAACCTGGGACCATTTTAAACATGACCCTGTGCTTATGCTATATTAGATCATGCAGATGTGTTAATCTGCGTTATGTATTCACATGACAGCCAACTTGTGTTTGTGAATGTTCGGCAAATTTGTTTTCTTTCCTCATCATTCTGTTAAAGTCAAATAATGCAAGTTTTTCTTGCTACTAATTTCTGCAAATTGAGCTTTTTTTCTCTCTCACACTTTTGTTAAAGATATAATCATTTTAAGTGCCAGCTTTATGTTGATGTCCCTATTTGGGTTTCCACCTAAACATAAAGAGATCTTTCTATGCAGTCTTCAAAATCTCTTTGAATAAAAGTTGTCCTTGAGCTTGTTAGCTTGGTTTTCTCTCTCTTTCTTTCTTTCTCTTCCTTCCTTCCTTCCTTCCTTCCTTCCTTCCTTCCTTCCTTCCTTCCTTCCTTCCTTCCTTCCTTCCTTCCTTCCCTCCCTCCCTCCCTCCCTCCCTCCCTCCCTCCCTCCCTCCCTCCCTCCTTTCTTTCTTTCTTTCTTTCTTTCTTTCTTTCTTTCTTTCTTTCTTTCTTTCTTTCTTTCTTTCTTTCTTTCTTTCTTTCTTTCTTTCTTTCTTTCTTTCTTTCTTTTTCTTTTCCTTCTTGTATCACTCTGTCTCCCAGGCTGGAATACAGTGGCACAAACACAGCTCATTGCAGCACACAGCTCATTGCAGCCTTAACTTCCTGGGCTTCAGAAATCCTCCTGCCTCAGCCTCCCAAGTAACAGGACCACAGGCATGCCATAATGCCTGGCTAATTTAAAAAATTGTAGAGACAAGGTCTTGCCATGTTGCCTAGACTGGTCTTGAACACCCGGGCTCAAGCAATCCTCCAGTCTCAGCCTCTCAAAGCTCTGGAATTACAGGTGAGAGCCACAGTGCCTAGCTTGTCACTGAGCTTTCTTATCTCCCATGACTTCTACCCTGACTTTGGTTAGGCCTTTGATGAATTATTAACTTATTGCAAACATACCTAAAATTTGCATTTTAAAAATCATTGTATGACCAGGTGTTGTGGCTCATGCCTGTAATCCCAACACTATGGGAGGCTGAAGTGTGAGAATTGCTTGAGTCCAGGAGTTCAAAACTAGCCTTGGCAAGATCCCACCTCTTTAAAAACAAAGTTAAAAAGGCTGAGTGTGGTGGAGTACACCTATAGTCCCAGCAACTTGGAATGCTTTGACAGAAGGATTGCTTAAGCCCAGGAATTTCAGGCTGCAATGAGCTATGATCATGCTGAGGTACTCCAGCCTGGGCAACAGAATGAGACCTTGTCTCAAACAAACAAAATACTATTGTATATTTGCTTTTATTGGGAGAATCATTAAATGTATATCTAGTTGGCTGCAAATAAAAAGCCAAATTGTTTTAAACCTAGATTAGTTGTAAATTAATGTATTCATGTATTCAATGAAGATTTACTGAATTTCCATATCATACCACATACTGTTCTAGGAACTGGAGCTACAGAAGTGAATGAAAACATAGACTCTACCTTCATGAATCTTGACAATTCTAATGGAAAAGAAATAGACAATAAAGGGTTACTTTTCCAAATCATTTACATTCAAATCTCAGCCTATCTTGAACTTTGCATGGACCCTAATGGGAGAAAGAGGGACAATAAAATAGTGAGGGAGTTGATGTGGTAGCTTTCTTAGGAAAAAAAAAAAAACAAACAGAGATGGGTCAAAAAGTTAGTGATGGAAGCAATAATTTTAACAAAAACTTTTATTCATTTGAATAATTTTAGCCTAAGTTGTCCCACCTCTTCATTTTACCAATGAGAAGAAAAGACCAGCTAGATTATGTAATTTGCTATATTTTTAATTAAGCAATGATCTCATTGATGGTATGCTTATATTATTCATAACATTTCTCCATCAGTTTGAATGGAATGTAATTAATTTATCAAAGCTGTCTCAACTTTCCGTCTATTGCTTCATTATCCAAATACTTTAATATTCATTCTTTCTTAAAAGGATACAATACGATTATATATTTTACTCTCTCTATGTCTACTTAAATTTAGCTCTGTTATTACTATTTATAAAAATGTTTACAAAAATGGATTTCAATCACAATTGTTAATTATAATTTAAGGTATAAAGTATACAAAATATACAAAGTATGCAGATAAAAATCTGTTAAGTTTCACATAATCTTGAGTGAGCAAAGTAGCCTGTCATAGAGCTGGTTTTATTTTCATACAAACTTAAAAACATATACAAATGTTATCTTCCCTCCTTTATTGATTCAACATTCAACTAATCAACAGTAGTATTAGAGATACAAAGATGTAAATTAGACAGTATTTCATATTCCTAAAAGCACACATTCCAATGCAGATTACCATAATGCCGGATAAATGCCATGACAGCAATAAATAAAACCATTGCATGAGATGAGGTTGAAGTGACTCATTCATTCCTGAAGGGTATGGATGAGAAAGTCTCACAATGCTTCACGATGCATGTGACTATTGCACTGAAACATTAAAAAAAAAAAAAAAAAAGTAAGGAAAGTTTTCTAGTGTGTTTGAAAAGCAATGCCATGGTGATGAGGCAGGAGAAATACCAGTTTTAGAGGGATTTGAATGTCGTAGCAAGAAATTTTAAGTTTATTCTGTGTAGAAAGGGTAGCAAAACTTAATGATATGTCAGGCAGAGAAGATCACATGTGCAAAGTCTGGAAGTGATGAAAGAGCAGACATTGTTGACACCAAGAAGCAGTTTTATATGAATAGATAGTGAAGGGTTTAGGGAGTGGATTTTTATGTATGTGAGACTTGAAAAGTAAGTAGAAGTCCATTTAAAATGATTATATATAACTTGCTAAACAGTATGGAATTTGTCCTGCGAAAAATTGCAAGCCAAAGAATATTTTTGCAAAGTGGGGTTGACATGATAGTCATTTTTAGCTGATGCATGTGATGCACCGAGATAAACCTCCTCTGCCCATCTGACTTCAGTATGATTGTGACGGATAGTTCGCTGCACTTCATGTGTCCCCTATCAAGAGTCGACTTCAAAGGCTCCCTCCTTTGCTTTTTGCAAAGGCAAGAAAGCTGCTCTGATATTTTCAGATACAGCCTCTAAGTATAGGGGTATTAATAGTGCTGAAGGAAACCTCAACCAACAGAGCAGAGGAGTTGGTAAATTATTGTCCCCAGGGATTTTCATCCACTTTGGGGACAATCTGAGGTGCACTCAATCTGGTTCACTGCAATTATAAACTGCCTATTAACTTCTTCTTTATTGGCTTTTCCTCCTTCTCTGTATTATTATTCGTGCTCATTCTCATTTGCTTTATGGGATTGCAAGGTGCCTGTTTTAGGGTCTGCTCTCAGAGAAACTCCAACTGACAGAATTGCAATGCAAATGGCCCTAGGATTTAGACTCTCAGGATGGAATTTGGAATTGGATCACTCACCAATCAGATGGCTACAAGAGCTCCATTGTTGGAGATAAGAGAATGGTAATTACCCCTGACATGCTAAGACTCTGTGGTGGATTGGGATAATGAAGAAATGCTGACTTATGCAACAACTCCAGCCCTTGAAAGATATGAGAGCAATAGCAATTTTAAGTATTATGGAGTTGGCTGACTTTTGTACATTTCTCTGTAAGCCTTTAAAAAAGAGAAAGGCATGATCGGGTCAGCCAATAACCAACTCAGGAAATACTGTGAAAGCTGGAAGGCCTTCACATAGCATTTAGAGGCATCTTCATTTCTTGAAGCCAAAGGGTAGACTGATCTTAAAATCAGGTTCAGGATTTAATTATTAGCATGACAGGATTGTAAAAGACACTAAATCCAAAACTGTAATGAATTTCATATGCTAAAATCAAAGCTGTGATGAGCAAGAAATTAGACCTTGAAACTTGGGAATAAAATATTTAGATATATGTATTTAAGAACATAAGCTCCTAGACTCCACTGAGAGGAACAAGTGACCTCATTCTTCTTGCTGGAAAAAAGTATCTTTTCTCTTTCCTGGAGACAATACGAATACTTTATACAAGGTGATGATCTTGCAAGATGCTGCTTTTCTCCCAAAAATCTGTCTCTGTCTTCTTTGATGCCTGTAGACCAATAACTAGGGTCAGGTTAAACATAGGCTAGAAAGGATATACAGTCTTTGCCCAGATAGTAGATAGCTTTCTTGCCAACAGTGTTTCAAGTTCTAACTAAGTAACCCGTACAAAAAGAAACCAGGAGAACATATGAGGGAATGGACTCTGACAGTGGTGGGCCAGGTGGGAAGTTTGAATGTCAGGAAGCATACAGAAATGGCTAATTGATAGAGGAGAACTCCCCTATGACTCAGGATTTAACATTATGGCAAGGACACACAAGTATGGCCCTAAAATATTGCTGGAAAATTGTTCTTTAGATCTTGGGCATCATGAAAATGGCACAGAGTAAATGAGGTAGAAATGCAAGAATTGTTTTATCAGAATTCTATGAAAGAAGTCAGAAGACATGGGAATAGGCAAGTTACGATGGATTTAACTTGCGAAACTAGAGAGTTAATCAGTTGCCCTGTGTTCCCTGATGAGGCACACCTTTGTCTTCATTAAGATGCTAGGAATGCGTACATGAGGAAACATGGTCTTTGTTATGAATTTTATTGCTGGCTGTTCTCTCTCAGTCAAAGCTGACTGTAGAAAATAGCGCATGGATCTGGGAACCTGAGTTTCAATGGGGTTGATGAGATTCCAAAATAGGAAAGGCCAGATATTAGCACTAATCATCTAAGACAAACTGAATTTAACTACAAAGTTGGTGTGGCAACCAGGGTGTTTAGAACATTAGGAATCTGTGGTGATGACTAATTCAGCCTGGTAAGGTAGTTGAACTGTAACTGTATTACCAGGAATTCAAATACAGGCAATCAGAAAGCCTGTGTCAGCAACTGCAAAGGAAAATAGCGAACTCTCACAGTTTCTCTATATGGGACAATCTTGAGAACCAGAGCTCATCAATTAAAAGGGAGGCCAAGTCTCGGAGAAAGGACCCTGCAGTGTCAGCGCATGTACATAAAATAACTACTTCCCCACAGAAACCTGTATCCATTTATAAGGTAACAGTTGGCTGGAGAAGAGAAAATCTCCGTATCTTTCTAGGGAAGTTTGATATAGAGTCTGAACTGACATTGAACCTAAGAGATGGACTCTGAAACGCATTGTGTGTTCCCCAACCCCACCATCAGGATGAGGACTTTTGAAGGCCAGGCGATGAATAAAATTATGGTCCAAATATATCTCACTATAGGTGCAACAGGTCTGGGGACACATACTCTGGTCATTTCCCTGATCCCAAGTGCATAATTGAGATGAATATATTTAGAAGCTGGTAGAACCCTCATTGTGACTGTGGAATAAACAATATAATATTTAAAACGCCAAGTGAAAGCTCCTAAAACTCTTCCCTCAAACCACCAAGACAGTGAGTCAGCATCAATATCACATCCTAAGAGGAATTCTAGAGGTCAGCGTCATTACCAAAGACACAAAGTATGCTGGAGTGATGATCTCCCATTCAGTTCAGCTATGTGTAATGCCTGCAAATTCAGATGGGTCATAGCAGATAATGGAGAAATATGGTTACTGTCATGAAATTGTGGGACTAAATGCAGCTATGGATCCTTACTGGAATAGATAAAAATGTCTACTGATGCTTGTTTTTAGCTATGGATCTGGAGAATGTATTCTCAATCCTCATTAATAAAGGAAAAATAGTTTGTTTTACATGAGACAGAGAGTAGTACAAATTCATTACGTTCACCTTGAACTATATCAGTTCTCTTGCTTTCTATCATAATATTTGGTAGAAACTCTGATCATCTTTAAATTCTGCATAAGACTGTGCTAGTCCACTGTATTAATCCACCATGCTACTGGAACATGGTAAGGAGAAAGTTGCAAGTCTGTAAATTTTAACATTACAAAAATCTATGTCTCCAGAAAACTAATTTCATTTCTTATTTTTTTATATATATATATATAACTCTTTAATCTAAACATATATTTAGTACAACTTGAGAGGTAAGATTTTCTTATAAATTTCTAAATGTTTATTCTAGACCTATTATTAAATAGGCTCCAAACTCTCTATGATTTGCAAACATCTTCTCAAATATGTTAAATTCATGTGTGGTCTATTACATTGTCTATATTCTATTATGCACATCTATTTTATCCAGTACTGCATGTTTTAACTTAAAAAATATATTTAAATGTATGTCAGTTGTTTTGCTTTTAATACTCTTTGATATTCATAACCTGTTTGTTTATATTTCCAGAGGATGTTTGTTGTCTCATTATAGAGTTCCTAGAACTCTCTTCTAGAAGTTTAATTCTTATAAATATTTCAATTTTCCCATATTAATTTATACAGTTACTACAAGAAGTGAAATTTCAGTAGTGAAATTGTACACGTAGTAGTAGTAGCAGTGAAATTGTATTAACTGTATAAATTAATATGGGAAAACTGAACTATTTATAATAATTAAGCTTCTTATCCATGACAAAAGTTTCAGCAATCATTTTATATATTCAATAATTTTATATGAAATATGCATATTTATCATTGGGTTAATCACTAAATATTCTGTATTATCACTTTTATGAATGCAAGTCACGTTAATTAATAATTTATTTTAATAAGAAACATCAATTGATAAGGCAAACCAGAAAATAAACCTTGGAAAAAATGTGTTGTACTTTGTATGTAAGTCTGAACTTCATAAACTTAGATGTATTTTTGTCTTTGTATAAGGAGCAAAGCAATAATAGTGAGATTTCTTGTCATCACATAGAGAAACAATTGAAAAGTAATGATACTTAGCCTGGATAGACTAAAAGTTATAAGCTTTATTCCATTGGGAAGATTTTCATGTGGACAAAATTGATAAATATGTGGTTTTAGGAAACACAATTACACTATGAATAGAAACTTCAAGGTAACAGATATTGAAAAATATTTTAATAAAATCATTTAAAGATAGCACAGGCTAGCCCTAGAAGATTATGAGTTATTCCCTGACCTAGAATTTGTGCAAGGAGAGGCTGAAATCACCAGAAAAGGTATCTGTGAAACAAATGAGTTGCTAGAAAGTGATATTTGAATACCTTCCAATGATGAGTCTTTGATAATGTGGAACTTATGGTGTAGTTCATTTATTCTTCTCTTTGGTGCTCTCCTAATCCCACACACTAAATTTATGGTTGAAATAAAATATGGTAGATCTTCATTCCCGTGATGGAATGAATTCAGCCTTCGTTCACTAGGCATTTTGTTGGCAGACGTAAAACGCACCTGTAATATAGGAGATCCTTTGAGGACTCAGCCTTTATTTAAATTCCTTCAGGGTTCATTTTAAAGCTAATGGTTTCAGTAGACATTTTATGGATTTGAATCACATTGTTAAATGCTTTAATACAAGTTGAAAAAGCTAACTTTACTTTCTTTTGCATGTGAGCAGAATAATCTCCCAAGGCAAAAACCGAGAAGGACGACTGACCTAACTCAGCTTTTGTGCCTTTATTTGATGAGGAAGTCCAAGGTGCCACGAGATTGATTAAATCAAATAAATAGATTGGGGTTGATAGTTTGGGTGATTTGTTCATTTCTCTTTGTTTTGTTCCCCTTCTAAGCACTGCCAAGTCTATTGCCATGCAGACACATGTGACCGTTTGCTGGTAAATTATCCCTTTTTAGAAACAAACTTAACACGAGTTCCTCATTTAAAGAAATGAATGTTAAGTCTAATGTAAATACCTAACAGCCCACTCCTGTTTGTGTTTCGGTTGGGTGGTTTAAATGGTTTATGAATTTTGTTTTCTTCACATGCAAAATCAGCTGATACTCATTTTCAGTTTCTGGCTTGAAACTAATAACTTATTCCTTTGAACGCATATAGAACATTTTGACTCTCTTGGCATAGATTTCAAGAAAACATTTCTTTCTACAATTACCATATATCTATACATTTCTGAGCTTTTCTCTGGGTGGTACAGTGAGTAGAACCAAACACATATCAGCTACTGCTCAGTAAGTTTGGGCATCTGTTGAACCCCTACTGTACTCCGGGACCTGTGATGGCTTTTAGGGATAAAGAATGAATTGAATTTCTTGCATAAAGTTGCTTACAATGTAATGGGGGAGAAAAGAGAGAAGCAGAATTCATGATCACTCATAAATCTAAGTGGCACAAGCCAGAGATTAAGTGCCATAAGATTTACTGAATGAGAGTTAGCACTTTTGATTAGGAAGCATTTTATGAGCTCGTAAGTTGAACAGGTTTTGAATCAGGAAAAAAAGAGAGAAAGAGAAAATTCAGGCCCAATAATAGATAAGTAGTGTGCATTAAGTAAAGCAAATGAACTAATGAATTTTAAAAGGCCTAGGCTTTAGTTTAATGTAAGGTGAATATTGCCCTTTATAACAATTATTTTTATAACTAAATTAGGTCATCCATAAAGGCTTGGATTTTCAGGGACACTGGAAGCATATATCACTGTAAAATCTCCAGGGAAGCATGACCTAATACTGCATATAATTGAGACACTCCTGTTTCCTTCAGGGAGTAAATCAGTTGATTTTCAACTCTTTTATTCACCTCTAATTTAAGTGTCCTCTTTCTAAATGGTAATTTGACCCAGAACATCTTTGAAATGTCTGAGACATTTAGTAATTCCTTAAGGGGCTTTTATAGCTGTGAGCCGTGATGAATTCAGAAGGTAGAACAAGTTGATGACTTTGGAAAAAAATGTATTTGATGTGTCAGGATTCACTTCCAGGAAATCACAGCATAAAATCTAAAGGTCAGGAAGATGGAAAGTAGCAACAAGATTGCCAAACACCGTTTCCTTTTGTGTTAAATATAGGAAAATGTCTGGGTACGTGTCATAAGAGATGCTTTTACAAATTACATCAGAAAGGCATAGGATATTGTTGAAAGAAGACTGAGTAGGAATTGGGAGAGGTGAAAGTCAGTTCTGTCTTTGACAGAAATTTCCTCTATGAGTCTAATTAAATCACATATCCCGGGGTTCAAGATTTCTCCTGCACCTCTCTGATGAAAGGATTGGGGAAAATCAACTTTAAGATCATTTCTGATTTTGATAGTGTTATATTACCACATCATACATTGGATCCTTTAATATTTGTAGGAGTGAAAATTAAGACGGGGATCTGATTTGAGTTGCAGGCTTGAAAAGTTTTGAAGCTATTCTAGTAGTGAACTGAGCAAAGCCAAATCATAAGTAGAACTGCATTAGAAACAGAGCTGAGAAGACAGAAATAGGGCACTTGGCCATAAACTGGTGCCTAACAGTCTAGTGTTACAAGAAATGGAATAAATTAATAAGTAACATAGTTTAAGGTTTTGCATTAAATTTGAGGCTTTGTTTGAAACTCTTGAAGTAGCAGCTGCATTTGCAAAATCATAGGCCTAAAAATGACCACTAGGAAATTAGCTGAACAAATACTATAAAGTTTTTAAAAAGAATGGAGTAATTGTTCTGATTCTAACGGTAAAAATTAGGTTGATTATATTTAAATGACAGCCTAGAAAATTGATTTAGAAACTGGAAATATAGGGGTTGGTTAAGGCTTTTTAAAATATCTGGCTGCCACATTCATTTTATAAATAAAGAAACTGAGGACCTAGAGACATTTGTCTAAGGCAATAGCTAGCTAGCTAGTTAGCTAGATAATTCGTCTGTTTTCATGCTGCTGATAAAGACATACCCAAAACTGGGCAATTTACAAAGGAAAGACGTTTATTGAACTTACAGTTGCACATGGCTGGGGAGACCTCACAATCATGCAGCAAGGCAAAGAAGAGCAAGTCACATCTTACGTGGAGACCTTGTGCAGGGAGACCCCCGTTTTTAAAGCCATCAGATCTAATGAGATCTTGGGAAGGTAGCCTGCCCTAGAGAGCTCTGTCATAATCCCTGTGACAGCTTTGCCACATGACATTGTTGCAGAATTTTGCTCCTTAGTTCAGCTAAGCCAGGTTCTTGTCACACAACCCGGAAACATTAGGAATGCTTACACATTAAAGGGTGAGGGGAATGGAATTTATTGGGCGAAAAGGAAAAAACAAAACATATTCTCAGTAAAGTGAGAGGGAATCCTGCTACCAGGCCCCCAGCTCACTATCGCGAGAACAGCACGGGAAAGACCCACTCCCATGATTCCGTTGCCTCCCAGCGGGTTCCTCCCATGACACACAGGAATTGTGGGAGTTACAAGTCAAGATGAGATTTGGGTGGGGACACAGCCAAACCATATGAGATAGATAGATAGATAGATAGATAGATAGATAGATAGATAGATAGATAATAGTTAGATAGATAGTAGGTAGATAATAGGTAGGTAGGTAGATAGATAGATAGATAGATAGATAGATAGATAGATAATAGATAGATAATAGGTAGACAGGTAATAGGTAGGTAGGTAGGTAGATAGATAGATAGATAGATAATCATTTAAAAAATATACTGCAAAGAGTTAAATAGGTCATCATATACTGGAGAAAAGTAAGACCCAGTCATGCAGACAGATGCAGGAGGCAGATAAGGAGGAGGATTTCTGGAGAATCTCCCACCGCCTGTGCACTGGGAGAACGGGGTGGAGCCACGGGAAGTTAGCCCCTGTGCAGTGGGGAGAAGCCTGGCCTCTTCAGTTCCAGTGTGGTGGCCTGGTATTCAATCTGTGAGCTGGGGGCCTGGTAGCAGGATTCCCTCTCACTTTGCTGAGAATATGTTTTGTTTTCTCCTTTTCGCCCAATAAATTCCATTCCCCTCACCCTTTAATGTGTAAGCATTCCTAATGTTTCCGGGTTGTGTGACAAGAACCTGGCTTAGCTGAACTAAGGAGCAAAATTCTGCAACAAGGTCATGTGGCAAAGCTGTCACGGGGGTTATGACAGAGCTCTCTAGGGCAGGCTACCTTCCCAAGAACTCCTTAGACGAGCATGAGCATCCACCTTCTCTTTAAGCACATGAAGCAGCTGAACTGTGACTGCCCTTAGCTCTATAATGGACCCTCTCTGAGTTTTCCATCAAGCGTCAATGAAAATTTTATCAATTTCAGCTTTAAAAAAAAATCAAAGATAAAATGTTCAAAATATACTCTTTGTCACTTTGGGAGGCTGAGGCGGGTGGATCACGAGGTCAGGAGATCGAGACCATCCTGGCTCACACGGTGAAATCTCGTCTCTACTAAAAATACAAACAATTAGCCAGGCGTGGTAGCGGGCGCCTGTAGTCCCAGCTACTGGGGAGACTGAGGCAGGAGAATGGTGTGAACCCGGGAGGTGGAGCTTGCAGTGAGCTGAGATCGCACCACTGCGCTCCAGCCTGGGCGACAGAGGGAGACTCCGTCTCAAAAAAAAAAAAAAAAAAAATATATATATATATATATATACACATACATACTCTTTGTGACAAATAACAGGTGATGAGATGTCATATTTTTAAAAAAGAAAGACGGCAAGGATATAGATCCAATATAGATCCAAATCAGGACAGTGCTTAGCTTTGAGTGACGGAACTGTATCATTTGTATTACTTCTTTCCTTAAAAATGAACCGCATATTATGAATTTACTCCGAATGTATATTGTGCGTGTGTGCATGCATGTGTGTTGGAAAATGAACAGCTCAGAGAACTTCTCAGAGGAGCTACTGTGTTCATTATGTGCCCCAGGGTTTCAGTGCTGAACCCCATGTGATCCTCTAGGAACTTCAGCCTCATGTCCTTCAGGAGACTGTTCAATAACCTGAGTAGCAGAATTGTCAGGAGAAATCTTGTCCACAACTATGTGGATTCGACAAACTGAAAGAGAAGGCTAGGGAAACATTTAGCTGCAGAAAAACAAAATCAGAAAGATGATTTCTTTGATTTAAATATTAGTGATTAGAGACATTTGTCTTCCTGATTTGAAATTAAATAAATGCAAATGTGTTATAAACTCTGAAGTGTTAGGTAAATTCCAGGAGTTTTGTAGCATGTTAGCTCCTCTAAAGTTATCTGTTTTTTCAAAAAGATATTCCTGTAGTTGTAATTACCTTACCTCATAGGACTAATAGGTTCAGAAATATTAAGTCAATGGCAAGACTAGAATAACAAAAAATTTACAATTGGGCTTTGAGTTATATTCTGAAATTTGAACTTCACCGTACAGAGATAGAAATACTAATTTTGGAGAGATAATTCAGGAATGTGTCACAAATATAGTATTGGGGATTGGTTTGCAGCCTGATTAAGACTTCATCAGGAATAAAAATGAGAAGGGGCCTCCTAAAAGGGAAGAGCAGGACGTGGCAAGATACGAGATATTTAAGAAGCCTGATGCATTTGAAGGACAGTGGGGAGAGGGGTTGCAGATGGCCATGTCTGGGGATATAAGCTGTGGCAAGAAGAAGAAATTCATCTGCTGAGGTGTTTGGATTTTATCTGATAAGAAATGGGATGTCAAAAGGGGTTTCTAAGCATGAGAAAAGATCAAATTTGCTCTTTAGGAAGATAGCCTTGGAGAAAGAGTGGAAGACCTGGTGAGAGAAAATAAGTACCTGAAAGCATATCATTTTTGCAATAGTCCAGGAGAGAAATGTTGATTTTACTTAAGTAAATAAATAAAAGTAAAAATCTTGAAGAATGCAATTCTTGACATATCATCAGTCAGATTCTGTGTCCTTGGTACAGGTCTCTTTGGATTTGGATGCAGAGACATAGAAGAACAAATCCAGTTTGGGATTTAAGTAACTCTTACATCATTATGCAAAGTTGAGTTGACTTTCTATCAACAATTGCATCTGCAAGGTATTTGCTTAATTGCTTTCATCAGTTTTAATTTACTTATCCTTATTATATATTGGTACCAACAGACCTATGGGACTGTAGCTATCTCCGCCCTCAGGAAAATTTCAATCTGCTTGAGGAGATAGATGTGGATATAGCCACAAAAGACAGAATACATTGAGAATTTTTAAATTAGTATAAAGGACTCTGTGAGTGCCAAGAAGAAAAACATTGATTCTGACTGCTCATGCACTTGACCTGTTTGTCTGCAACTAAACTGTGAACTCCTGGAGGTCAGGAGCTGGCTGTTGTTGAGTTTTAAACCTGCAAACTTAGCACAGTGTCTGACCCTTAGCTGACTTTCAGAAAACTTTCTTTTGTAAAGAAATTAACAGAGAAGGCCGTTGTCCGTAACACTTCAGTAAAGTGTACTTGATAATCCCAATTACTTTTCTTATAACCTAGTAGAGAAGCAAGGTAAGTGAAAAGTAATTTGGTTAAATACCTCATCAAAATAATATGAATGATATGAAGTTAGGGTGTGAAAACAATCCAAAAAGAATGTGTTTTTGTATGGATACATCTTCTGTGAACTAAACAAATTGGTTTAACTGGGCCTGTCTCCAGGGCCTTACATCAATTGTTTTGAGTCAGAGATTTTGGAGGTAGGAACTTGCCTCCCCTTTTTTTTATTATTTTGTTTTGTTTCACGGGTGATCTTGATATATGCTATGTTGTTAAAAACCAGAGCCCAATGTAATAACTTGGTAGGTGGGTCAGAATCACTTTCTCGCTTAAAAACAAAAACAACACAAAGATTTACTTTCTTTATCTTCCTGGCCAGTTACTATCTAGGATATGTCTTCTTAAGTTTTGGTGATTCTGCCTCTTAATCAACTTTAGACAAATAATCACATCCCTAGTAGTTTTTCATATAAAAACAAATTCCCTATCTGTTTATGACATCTGTTATATTTTTACGTTAGCTCACATATTTAAAAATGCTCTAACAAACTTTACAGAACAGAGCACTTCATTTTTAAAACTTAGATACCCTCAGATACTTCTGCTTAGCAATCAAAAACTGGAATGTTTTTGCAACTTTAAGCTTTCTGTAAATTTTCTCTGCCCCGTTTTTGAGCTGAATCATAGCACGGAAACACATACTAGAGACTTCACTTGCATATGTCTGTCAACATTGCTTAATCCTGCTAAAGCCCCTCTACAGGCTCTAACAACAGACCCAGAGTAGCTGAATAGCAGTCACTGCCTCTCCAGCCATCTTTCAGAAGAAAATCGGTAACAATTGATTTCCTCATTAATATTTTTAGTATCTTTAGTGGCCGGGCGCGGTGGCTCACGCCTGTAATCCCAGCACTTTGGGAGGCAGAGGCGGGCAGATCATGAGGTTAGGAGATCGAGAGCATCCTGGCTAACATGGTGAAACCCCGTCTCTACTAAAAATACAAAAAATCAGCCGGGCCCAGCTACTCAGGAGGCTGAGGCAGGAGAATGGCATGAACCCAGGAGGCAGAGCTTGCAGTGAGCCAAGATCGCGCCACTGCACTCCAGCCTGGGCGACAGAGCGAGACTCTGTCTCAGGAAAAAAAAAAACAAAAACAGTTATTTAGTTATTTTAGTTATTTAGTTATTTTGCCATTATTTACTTCTCAAGAGTCTTGAAACTGAAGTCATACATTTCAGTAGTGGAGGTTGCTCATGAAGACAGGCTGCCAAATCCTTGGATTCTAGTGACCTGACTGCATGAGCGTCTAAGCAAGCAACTGACACACTCTCTTTGGCTAAATATGGCTCAGAAGCATTGAAATGTGAACAAGTTGAGTTGTGAAAATGCTAGTTAGTCCCAGAGTTCTGTGGTTCAACCTCAGCTGTTCAAAATGATCAGCTTCTGAGCAGGTATTGAAAAATCCAGTGAAATTTTTTAGACTTCTGATTTAAGTCTCTGTTAAGACCTATGTTTTCACTGGGCTTGATTCTCCCTTTTTCTTTTTCTTTTTTTTATTCCCCATCAACTTTTATTTTAAGTCCTGGGTTACACCTGCAGGATGTGTAGATTTGTGACACAGGTAAACATGTGCCATGGTGGTTTGCTGCACTGATCAACCCCTCGCCTAGGTATTCTCCTGTTGAAGCTAAGGTAGCTTCAGTCCAAATAAGAAAGAGCTCTCTTCTTGATTATTCCTGCCTTTCTTATAGTAGCCCAATAGGTGTACATTTGTCCTGAGTCATTCTTGATATCCTTTGGATGCAAAGAATAATTACTCTACCCCATTTCACAACATCTGAAATAAAAGATATTAAGCAAACATTTCTCTATATATAATAATCGTACTCTTAGAAAACAGAAAGATTGCTTTAGGTTTAATACATTTTGAGGGATGATCATTCTTGAATATTGTGATATTTACATTATCAAAAATACTATTATTATCCTTGTAGTGATAGTGGTAGCAGTTGTAATAGTATTATTGATTTATAATCAAGTAAATATGTTATATTCAGGTGGATAATTCCTTCTTATTAAGGCAAATACTGCATTAAAAGTCCAAGTTTAAAAGTAGGTTTGTAAAATTGTGAAGCTACCACAATTTCAAAACTGCTGGTATTTTATTTAGAATATTGTACAATCACCTAATTAAGGATGAACACCTGAAGGAGTTACTGTATCATCCTCAAATTTTTTATTCTCTGCAAAGTGTCATTATCATTATCATCCCTCAAATTTGGAAATACTTATTAGTGTGTAAGTACTAATTGATAAGTGCTCATTTAATATTCATGAAAATTATGTTAACTAGACATTATTATCCTTATTTTAGAGTTGGAGAACTAAAGCTCAAAGAGAACATGTGACTTACCCAATGTAATGAACTATTAAGCAGTGGAGGCAGGACGAGGACGTTCTATTTCTGACTTGAGAACATTTATTAAGAAGAACTTACCCAAAGCAAATAAAATTGCACGAGGGAAAAATAGGTAAATAGCATCAAGCAAAACCACCCACTTTGACCTAGTCAACTATCTGATGCCTAAGCTGCCAAGATCATTTATTACACAGTCACTATATGTATATAAATATATCTGTCATAAGACTCTGCAGCTCTTTATAGCACTAAGGCTATTTCAACCTTACATTGTTTTATTTATGAACTTGCAGTTTTCATTCCAGGGTGAGTAACTCTTAGATAGCAATGTAATGTCCCAGGATGACAGAGAAATAGCATATTGGGACCAAAGGTAGAAGTAAGAATGCGAATTTTGTATCGTGAGGAATCCCAGTGTATTTTTGTTGGAAGAGATTGTTATACAGGTATTTACCCAACATCACACAAAAAGTAGTCAATAATACTGGGGTTTCTAATCAGATCTCCAGTCTCGGTAGAGCGCTCTTTCCACTATCCTAGTATATAACTGAAACCTCCATGTTATATTGATCTATATGGTACCCTACATTGTAAGAGTTAGATTGAAAACACGTTTTCTCACTTCAAACTGCGATGAGAAACAAAAACCTCCCAGGAGAATCAGGATTTAAATTACAATTCTTTTTTCTGACTTTTATTTTTTATAAAAAGTCATTCAAAAAATAGTTTTTTTCTACCATATGATTACCAGTGTAAATACATCATTTATTAAAAGTGTCAATGCTGAAAAATTTCATCTTTAAGAAAAAAGACTACTGTGATTACACAAAGAATAAACTTACATTAACTGACAATTAGTAATTGTATATATCACCATATTTACATTATTACAAAGAATAAACTGTGATTACACAAAGAATAAACTTACATTAACTGACAATTAGTAATTGTATATATCACCATATTTACATTATTACAATTGGTTGCAACTACTGGGATAAAGTGATGTTTCCGGTTTACGCATTCATGATGGTTCGTTATTATCGGTAAGTAAATAATAAACTTTAATTCCACTGATTTGTTTGGAAAACACTGACTTTATGAGTACCTTTCTAACGGAGCCCTAATCTCAATCCATCAACAATTACTGAACAACCACTTTTGACAAAGAACAGGAACTGAAAAGAGGTAAAATTCATAATCCCCACCCTTAAATAACTTAATAATGAAATTGAATTAAATGGCATAGTAATACATAGTCCAGTAAATAATACTATATGATAGTATATAATATAATATAGACAGTTTAGGTGAATCATATGAACTATAGGAGCTCAGAAAAGGAAGAGGCTGCTGTGAACTAAATAGAGAAAGGCTGCGAGAAAATGTCACTTTAATAAAAATCTACTAATTACGGTAATATTTTATCTATGAGAATAAATTCTAAGATTTCAGTGAGAACTTGAACTTGGGCATCTGATTCCGAGTTTAGTGTTATTTCTATCATAACGTTTACAGTTTTATCAGATATAAACTTACCAAAACTTTCAGGATTTTATTCTCTCAAAAATATCTTTTCCTCTCCACTTTTCCCTCAATGTTATTTTGTGTCTCCAGAAAGAAATTACTTTTCCTTCAGTAAACTACATTTTGTTCACAGAGAATATTTGGGGACCATACACATTGGAATTAAAGTTTGGAATCCTCATTAATTCCTTCATGTCCCGTCGTCATTTCCTCTCCTAGGAAAGAAGGAGGCTAGCACTTTGAAGCTGGTATTACCCCTAATGGCAGATTTGTCCTTTTCACTGCCAATCATTAGTTCAGCCATTTGCCTTTTTTTTGTAGTGACAGGGTACAACCTTCAGCACTAGCTCACTTGTTAATAATTATAACAGTTCTTATAGGAAATAACCTCTACAAATGTCTTCAGTGGAGACCCCCTTTGCTCATTCAATACTCAAAGTTACAGGAGTCCCATAGGAGTGTAGAAGTCCTAAGAGTTGTAGGAGTCAAAGTGATTGGAGTCATGGAGGGTCTCTAATGATCCTAGAGTTATCATTTGTAGAATTCATTCTGATTTTAGTTGGATGAGTACACCCCGTTTTTAGAGATAACACAGTTTCCTTACCCAACAGTAAACTTTCCAAGGACAAAGATGATCTCTGCACGCTCCTCTCCCACTGGTATGTACAATGAAAAACACAGAACTTTGTATTAAGCACACTAAATGAGAGGCAATAGAGTAAATAGTAATTAAGAGCACAGACTTTAAATTAAGGCCCATGGCTACCACTAACCAGACAGAAATCATTAGTAATTGATTGCGTGGAAAGGCAGAGACAGTACAATGCAGTGGTAAGAGGATAGCCTGAGGAACCAGACTGTCAGCATTTCAGTCACAACTCCACCACTTACTAGCTGAGACTTTGAGCAATTACTTAACCTTTCTTGTGCCTTTCTACTGCCTTGCCTTAAAGTTGGGACTAATTATAATACCTACTCAATGGGGTTTTATTGCAGATTCAATGAGTTAATATAATTCATATTATATTTATGTTATATTTATTTTATTTTATTATAAAAACATTATATTTATATTTATTATTAATGTTATATTTATAATATCATTAAGTATAATTAAACATGGCCTGGCAAATAATAAACATTGGATATGCATTTTTATTGTTACTAGATTATTTGGCCACCCCATCTTTTTGTTTTTAAAATGGAAAGACAGATAATATACCTATCTCATAAGATTAATGCTATTATAATTAAAGAAAATAAATGTAGATAAAGCACATGGCACAGTGCCAGCACATAGTGGGTCAATATATTTTATCTATAACTATAATGATTAATAATTATATGAGGTATTGATTTTATTAAAATATGATATTTTAAAATATGACTGTATGCCTGATGAATTCAAGTGTCTGCTTAAATAACATGCATGTCATTCTGTTCTCCAAAGGTCATTGGCCTCTTTCTGTAACTAAATCTGAGTCGTGGCCATCAGAGCTCCTTCTGGTAATTCTCTCTTCTGAGTGGCAAAGTAGCCCGAAGTGTTATTCAGGAGATTAACTATTATTTAATAATACACTTGGGCAAGAAATTAAAAGTTTACATTAGTCTCAAAAGACTGTCCTTACATATGTTGCCTTTCTGTTTTAAAGAATGACTGTTCTGGGTGACAGATTCATTGGGGAAAGTTCAATGAAGTCATTTCTTCGTAGTGGAAATAGGTAAGGGAGTGAAAGGAAAGTGTAGCAACTCGTGTCATAGGAAAACCTGTTTGGATAAATTTGCAGGAAAAACTCCTCTTTTCTTTCAAAGGACTTTGGGCCCTGGCAAAAAAAAAAAAATGTCTAGAAGTAGGCTTCTGATGGCCATGCTTCTATTTTCCCATCAGCCTTTAGGAGTAGACTTGTTCTGTACAGAAATGTCATCAGATAGGAGGCAAAGACAAAAGCACAGCCTCTTGGGCTACTTTCTGGAGTGAAAGTCCAAGGCTTTTCCAGATACTAGAAATGTTTCCATACTGCCATAAACAGGAAATATTCAAATTCAGCCCAAGAAAAAGAACGAACTAGTTATTGCAAATGTGGCTATCTCATCTAAAGAGATGACGCTTGTGCGTACAATAGGTAGTAGAACAAAAGAGAAGCAATCTAACTTGTTCTAAAAGGATTTTTGCCACTTCACTGGATTGGATACACTCGA
This sequence comes from Macaca nemestrina, assembly GCF_043159975.1. Classification (NCBI taxonomy): domain Eukaryota; kingdom Metazoa; phylum Chordata; class Mammalia; order Primates; family Cercopithecidae; genus Macaca; species Macaca nemestrina. The sequence goes on from NC_092126.1 coordinate 7,472,541, forward strand.
AACCAAACAGCTGTCGTGGCTTTTTGACAGCAGAGGTCAGGCAAAGAAGCATAAACAATGTGTTTAGGATGTTCTAACATCTTATTTCTTATTATATGATTAAATGTCTGTCTAATTCATTCAGAGATTTTTAAACCAATGACTAATAATCACAGATTATACTTTGAAGCCTATGTAAATGGATGAATTGCTGAAATGGATTTACTGTTCCAAAAAGTTGATGAGACATTCTACCATTCTACCAAGAATATTAGTTAGACTTTGGCAATTTTCCTAAAAATACCTCCTCATGTCTCCTCCATCTATACTGATACAATTGCCTCTTGAATTAGAAAATAACTATTTTCTCCAACTTGAGTGAAATGTCCTCATGTTTCCAGTGGACTAGTCGGGCTTACATTAACTAGAAGCTTATATGTGTGTAAATATCAAGTGTGACTTTTCCAGGTAATAAGTTAATTCCAGTACATTGACTAGTGGTACCTTAATCAGTGGAAAATTTGTCAACATAGTGTTAATAACAGATGGAGATTGACCAAAATGTGGAGCTTCATTTAACATACCCTGTTGGGTCTAACAAAAACAAATATTAATCTTTTGAGTTAATATAATTGGAACTATATATTTAGCTAGTTGCTAAAGCATACTTAGATCTAATTCCCCTTCTACTTCATGGCAGAAATCAGAAGAAGAGATGCTTCTCAAATGAAAGAATCAGCTGATGATATCCCTGCAACAATCATCAGAGCACTTTTTAAGGAAGTTAAACATATTCTAACATCAAATATACAGGTGGAAAAATTGAATAGATTCAACCCTAGAATTTTAATACACTTCACAAGTAGAATGGAGTCTTATCTTTTTTTTTCCGAAGCAACTCTGGGAAATTACAATACTAAAATACTAATCTCAAACTGTCACCACCAACCACAGACATCAGAGTTCCCCATGAATTCCCAAGACATTAATAGGGGGACTGTTTGGCCTTAATATTGGCCTTTTTCAGTAATATGGCTAACACTGAATAGTTTGATTGATTACTTCAATACAATGTTTAGTATTAAATGTAGAGATTTGGGTATTTTTTGCCTTTCTCTGAACCTATAATTTTTTATGTCCTTGATGAAAATTTGACATGAATAAAACAAGAATGTGTACTGTATTTCATAACAAAGTGGCTTACATGACCAAACTTTATTAAAAGGAATGCTTTCTCAAATAACATTCTTCCAACCACAAAGATGTATGCAAACATGGAGTTGTGTCTTAGGACAGGCAGAAAAATAAACTCGAGAACAAAGAAATACTTTTTCCTTCTTTAATCGTTCAGTTAACAAGTGGAAAATAAACCTAAGCATATTTTTAGTCTTCATCGTGAGAATCAAATTCTTTACATTTTGATTCTTATTACTCCCTTGCCTCCTTCTTTTCTCTGTTTATGAACTCTCAAGGGATTGGTAATGCCAATCTGACTGAAGAAGACAACCCAACCAAATGTCAAAATGTATTTATCTGTACAAGACTGAGGGGAAATCACCAAGTTGATACCTTAGAGAGAAAAACACAACTCTTCCATCTTTCCAGCAGTCTAAGAAATATGAGTGTCCCCAAAAAGAAATAAAATATGCAAAGTCATATTTCCAATGAGTACTAAGTCTTCTTGGATAAAATGAAATGAAGTTAATATGAATCCTGTTTAACTATAAATTTATTAATTAAAGGCCAGAAGGATTACTTAGTTATTACTATTCACCAAGCCTATTCCTTAGAGGGATCTTTCCATTCAAAATACTTTAAGTGAAGGAACTATTGCATAGCCATGTTGGAATTCCAACAACACACTATAGGGGCCTGGTATATGGCTAGTGTTTAGTAAGTGTGTGGATTAAATAATATTATTTATCTCAATGTTCTGTCTTTTAATACATTGTCTGTCCATAACAGGTCACTGTTTTTTAGTTATGGATGACAACAATAAAAATTAATACTTTCCAATACTGTGTGCATTTATTGTACATTCTAGGACCAGCATATAATCATTCTTGGGTACTGCTAAGATAAAACCAGTCCTAAAGGTAGAATAGAATCTCCTTGACCATAAAAGCTTGCTGCATACTTTGTTCCTAACACATAACTGTTCCGGTCTTACCATTTCCAGTCATTGAAATGTGTCACAGTTCCTATTTGGTCTCCAGCATGAGAAGGCCTCCACCATTTAAGGAGGAGAAACGTGGTAAATAATAAAAAATAGTCTCACCATTCCATCTTATATACAGGTTGGGTCAAAGAAATGCAAGAAGATAAATTAACACCAAGTGTCTGCAAACACTCCTCAATGAGTGAACATCATGGTTGACTCACTGTGGGAGGAGAACAAATATGCAGAGCTCATGCCTGGCTTCTCAACCATAGCAGGGTGTTCTTTCATAGGTTTGCTGTCTTTCTGGTTGTATAGTGCAGAATAGCAGAAGCTCCCGGTGACAACATGACCTCACTGTTATAGGCCCCCTTAGCCAAGCTTTCTTAGCTGAGAGTGGCCAAGAGGATAGTCTTAGGAAAGACGGTGTGGATGTGCGTTGTTACCTTTGTCAAATAGGATATCCCAGCTATGAAAGAAAGTTTTATTGAGAAAAAACAAAAATATTTTACCGAAACATATCCATTAGAGGAATAAATTCTGGAGAACTATCATATAGCATGGTGACTATAATTATAATGTACTGTATATTTGAAATGCTAAGAAAGATTTTAAATGTTTTCATCACACAAAAAAATAATGATCATATGAAGTGAAGAATATGTTAATTAGCTTGACTTCAAGCTAATTAACAACAAACTAAGTTATATCACAGGGTATAAATAGTAAAATCTAAAAACTGAAAAAAAAAAAAGAATTCTGATTTGAGGCTTCCATGTGTCTACTATGTTTTGTTGATCATTTCTGATAATTCTGACTTCAAGCTAACTCTAACATAAGCATTCCACACCATGTGCAGATATCAAAACATCACATTTTACCTCATAAATATATACACTTTTTGTCAATGAAAACAAATACACAATAATAATAAGAAATTTTAAAGTCCTCCTCTCTCAAAAAACATATTTTAATTGGCTTGATATAATAATTATAAATATTTATGAAATAGCCACGATATATCTGGCATGGTGCTAATAATTGTAGTATATACAAGTTCTCACTTAATTATAGCAATAATTCTATAGGATACAAATGAGGAAAACAAGGCTTAGAGGGAAGTAATTTGTCCTAGTTTACATACCTAGCAAGTTAGCAAGTAGTAGGTTCGTTTTCCATTTTAATTGGACTATTGAAATACCACCTTTCAGATGGTAATCCTGTCCCAGTTTCTTACTCTAGTCCTGTCTTCCAACACACACACACACACCCTTCTTTTCTGTCATTGTCACCAAGGTGGTCACGCTATAGCACGGATATGACTATGAACTCATTATTATTAAAAACAAAACAGTGACCTACACTGCAACTCTTCTGCTCAATAACCAACTGTAGCTTCCTACTGTTCACGGGACAAAGTGCTGTGTTTGGTGTTCAAGGTGCTTCATAATGTAATTCTCACACATGAAACTTTTTCTTTCCATGTATTTCATGAATCTACCAAACTTACTTTCCCTGTATATCCTCAGTGGTTTCTCACATCGGGACTTTGCTCATGTGGTTTTCTAGATTTGAAAAACTCTTCGCCCAATATTAAAACTGGTATTCAAACCCATTTATCTTTTAAGACTCAGTGGAAATGTTACTTTACTTAAGACATAAAAGGGTTTAAGAAAGATTCAAATATGATCTTCCTTAACCCTTCAAAGATAAAGATAAATCCTCAAAGTGAACACACAAAAAAGTTAGTGATGTTGGCCCCTGTGGATAAAAACAAACAAACAACCAACCACAAACTAAGTTATATCACAGGGTACAAATAGTAAAATCTAAAAACTGAAAAAAAAAATGAATCCTGATTTGATGCTTCCATTCGTCTACTATATTTTATTGATCATTTCTGATAAGTATAATAACAGTGTTGAAATAAATGTACGTGTTCTTTGAAAATTTCCATGTCTATAGATTTTTGTTGGCTGTTTCACTTCTTTACTCCTTCTCAGGATTTTATCTATAGTTAAGACATCCTAGCAAATCACTAAAACTGTTTCTAGATACGTAAAATTGTATACTAATTCTTCTGTGTTTGCCTAACATAGTTTGTTGTGTGGACCAAATTTGTTAATTCATCCAATATACTTTTACAGCATATTTAAACATGTCAGGATTATGCTGTGAAGAAAAAAATATGCTGAGACACTGTACATTACTCAGTCCTTCACAATATAATCAGCGGTCAAGGTGAAAGCCCTTTGAAAACTTTAAAATGTTTCACTGTGTAAGGCATTGTTAAAGTTGTGTAATGAATACTTAAAGATACATCATTAACCTTTGAGGTCAATGCCGTAACAACCTCCATCTGCTATCCAACAATTGCCCTTTAGAGAGAATTGTGTAAAAAAAAAAAAGAATCCGTGGAATAAGACTCATTGCTTATTAGTGTTATTTGGCACGTCTTTCTTAAGTTCTTATAAGTTGGTTTAGTCCTAGTTTCGACAGTAAGATTTCTCCAAAAATATAATTAGTAACATATTATTAGTAGTCAACATCGTTTAGATTTTGTAAAATACTAAATCACTGTTTAACTATAACCACAGTTGTAGTCAAAATGTGATGGATCTAGATCTACCTATGATTTTCCCGGAGGACAGCTTTCCATGGTGATGTTGGGAGGGAAAAAGGTTCTTAACATATTAGAATGAGCAAACATTGGCCTCTGACTTCCCACAGTGCTGCCAATCACTGTAAAGTACAACCTAACCCTGTTCACTAGTGTTTGTGCTCAGATTTAAGTACTGGCATTACGGAGGAGGCAATAGGCTAATCAATAGAGCTTCTTCTGTGGTTGTTAATTTAATATTGGTTCATGCCCACGCTGGAGTCTGCTGTTACACGCATTTACTGGCAAGTGTATATTTAGACAGCACTTTTTTTTTTAGCTTCTCATAGTTTTAGGGATGTTTCATTTTCAGGTTCTTTCAGGGCAACCATTACATGACTCATCCAATGGACATTTAATCGCCATGTTTTCATTTTCTGTTCTTTGCTTTCTGTGGTACTTTCAGATCACGAATCCCTCATGGCAGCTGGTATTCTTAGGAAACGGTTTAATTTCAATGTTGGAATGAAATCAAAACAAAAATATTCTTATGACGACAAATCTGAGCCTACTCAAGGAAGTTTTTATTAACAAAAATAAAAATGTATACATTTTAAGATTCACTTTAAATTTTTGAAAAATGTTCCAGTTTTTGGCAGAAGAGGCACATCTTGTTTTATTTCATTTCACTTTATTGTGCTTGGCAGATGCTGTGTTTTTTACAAATTGGAAGTTTGTAACAACTCTGTGTGGTACCAGGCTATCTGTGTATCAGTGCCGTTCTTCCAACAGCAAGTGCTCAGATTTTTGTCTCTGTGTCACATATTGGTGACTCTAGCAATATGTCAAACTTCTTCATAATTATGATATCTATTATGGTGATCTGTGATCAGTAATCTTTGCTGTTATTGCTTTGGGGCACCATGAACCACACCCATATAAGACAGTGAAGTAATTGATAAATGCTGTGTGTGTTCTGACTGCTCCACTAACTGGCCATTCTCTGACCTCTTTCCTTCCACTTCAGCCTCCCTATTCCCTGAGACATCCCAATATTAAAATTGAGCCAGGCTGGGCACTGTGGCTCATGCCTGTAATCCCATCAATTTGGGAGGTTGAGGCGGGCAGATCACTTGAGGTCAGGAGTCTGAGAGCAGCCTGGCCAACATGGTAAAACCGTGTCTCTACTAAAAATACAAAAATTAGCTTTGTATGGTTCCAGCTACTCAGGAGGCTGAGGCAGGAGAATCGCTTGAACCTGGGAGGCAGAAGTTGCAGTGAACCAAGATTGTGCCACTATACTCCAGCCTGGGTGATAGAGTGAGACTCTGCCTCAAAAATAAATAAATTAAAAATAAAATAAAATAGAGCCAAATAATAACCCTAAAATGGCCTCTAAGTGTTCACATGAATGGAAGAGTCACATGCCTCTCACTTTCAATCAAAAAATAGAAAGGATTAAGTGAGGGGAAGACAGGTTGAAAGCTGAAATAGGCCCAAAGCTAGGTCTCTTGTTCCAACCTTTAGCCAAATTATGATTGCAAAGGAAAAATTACTGAAGGTTGTTAAAAGTGCCATTCCAGTGAACACACAAATAAAAAAGTAAATCTGCTATATTGCTGGTATGGAGAAAGTTCGAGAAGTCTGGATAGAGGATCAAGCAAGTCACAACATTCCCTTAAACCAAAGCCTAATCCAGAGCAAGACCATACAATGATCCATAAGATACTATACACTGAGGTGAGGAGGCTAAAGAAGAAAAGTCAGAAGCTGGCAAAAGTTTGGTTCATGAGATTTAAGCAAAGAAGTCATTTTCATAACACGAAAGTACAAGGTGAGGCAGCAAGTGCTTGACACAGAAGTTGCAGCGAGTTAGCCAAAAGATCTGCTAGGATAGCTGATAAAGGTGGCTAGATACTAAGCAATATATTTTATTTTTTGTTTTGAGGTTTTAACTTAATATTTATTACACATTCACTGAAGATAACTGCTAAGCCCTCAAATATTGGGATGTCTCAGGGAATGGGGAGGCTGAAGTGGAAGGAAAGAGGTCAGAGAATGGCCAGTTGCTGGAGCAGTGAGAACACACACAGCATTTATCAATTACTTCACTGTCTTATATGGGTGTGGTTCATAGTATCACACAATTTCATCTTCGAGGACTACAGAAATAGACCAACTGTACATAAACAATCTTGTGGAAATATGTAGGAGAGAACAGTAATTTGGGTGAGAAAAATATGACACTAGAGGGTTTGGGATGGATAATGCTGCACAAGCAAAAAGTTCAGAGGCTTGAAAATATGGTCAGCTATGAATCTCGTATTTCACCCAATAGCCTTAGCCCTTAGTCACCATGCCATCCATCATCTTTTACCTCTGCTTCTTCTATTTTTGCCACTTGTCCCTTGCAACTCTCTCAACTCCCTTGCCTCTAGTTTACTCTTCTTCTCATTTACTACAGCTTAATGTTTTGTGGGGAGTATTGTAGCAAAGCTATTTCAAAAGCAGGAAAAGTCCAACTGATCCAATAAGGTTGCAAATAGAAATTTATACTAACAGGGACGCTTTCAAAATCTTAAATTACGTAAGTGTTATTTATATTAGCACAAAATTTATTTAAACCTAAATACATGACAATAGGACACTGTTGGATAATTTAACAAACATCCTCATAAGAAATTATTAAACATTAAAATTTGTTTTTCAATAAATATTTAATAATAAGCTAGATAACATGCTTTTCTCACATGGAATTTTATGTAACTGCAGCTAAAGCAAAATATCCTGTTCACTGGGTAAAAGACAGACGTGGACCTGCTTTATGTGCTCATACTTCAGTGCAATTAAAAAAATACTGTAATTGTAATTTCAGAACTTCAAAATTCTGTTAGGTTCCAGTGTTCTCTCCTTTTTTTCATATGGGAAAAGAAAATTCCTTTGAAAACCATTGGAAGCTTGGACAAAAATTCCACAGCTATATTCCTCAGGATCACTTTGCAGAGTCTTTAAGACTCAGATACAGCAAAGCTTCAACTTAACCTTTCAGAGAAGACATTCTATTAATAGCTTGCATGATCTCGACAACCAAGAGAAGGCTGGTGGCAATCACAGTGCAGGAGTGAAGAAGCTGTTTCTTCAATCAATGGTTATCCCATACTCCTATTTCTGCTGCTACCATTGGTTCACCTATGTTGAGGTCCACATCCACAAGCAGACTGATTCTGAATATTCTGCTTGAATTTCAACTAATGTTCTTGAAGGTCAAAAGCAGAATTCTGAGCAAGAACCTTGGGAATAATCGAGCAATGCATCAGTAAATGGTTGAACTCCAAGCTGTTCACTGCCCTTTACACTGGGCTTATATTTAATTAGGGCTTCTGCCATTGCCACGTCCACAGCACCAGCACCTGGAACTACACAGCCATCATTAATAGCTCTTCTGACAGCCCTCAAGCCATCTCTGATGGCATCTTTGGTTTGAGAGAGTGTGTGTTTATTCAATCCTTTGATCAATGATGTGACAGAGTGAGGATTGTTACATTTCTCAATAAAGGTGAACTTCTCTTCTCTCAATATATACTCATGCACAAGAACTGCAAGTCCCAAGCAGTTGGGATTTAGGTCATCAAAATAAATCAGAGCTACCCTGCCACAAGCCAGAGTCAGCCTGTCCATATTTCTACTTTTAGCTCTGTGCAGACCTACTACACCTTCTTTTGCAAGAGTGTCTAAGGAAAAGAGATCAATTCCCTTTTGGTAATAACAACAAGTCCTTTATCTGAATCACCGCAGATTTTCCTTTTCAGTTCTATTTTTTTTTTTTTTTTTTTTTTTGAGACAGAGTCTCGCTCTCACCCAGGCTGGAGTGCAGTGGCGCGATCTCAGCTCACTGCAAGCTCTGCCTCCTGGGTTCACACCATTCTCCTGCCTTAGCCTCCCGAGTAGCTGGGACCACAGGCGCCACCACCACACCCTGCTAATTTTTTTGTTTTTTTTAAGTAGAGACAAGGTTTCACCGTGTTAGCCAGGATGGTCTCGATCTTCTGACCTTGTGAACCGCCTGCCTCCGCCTCCCAAAGTGCTGGGATTACAGGCATGAGCCAACGCGCCCGGCCAGTTCTATTATTTTTTAACTATATGTTCAATGAACTTTCTTTCTGATTTTATGATTTATTTCCTCTCTCTTCTTCACTCTTGTGAATAAAAAGGCCAGAATTTACTTCCTTTTTTCTTATTCTAATGACACACTACACTTGAGGATGTATGCATCTTCCACCCTTTTCTTCATATCAAGATGCCGTGCTCCATGGTCCAAAACAGGCCTCTAAGCTTGTATCAGTTTCAGGTTTATTTTTCATCTCTATGAGATCAATAGGTTCATCTTGTTTTTTAATGGCCAAAATGGAGTCCACTACAGCCTATGTGAAGACGTCTGCAAGTTCAGCATGAACTTTAGTATGAAGAGATGTACTGGTCACATCTCTTAAGTGTTTCTAATGCATCTCTCTGCTTACTTTGACGTGTTCCAAGAACTGAAGGGCCCTTTCCTTTGGAGTCTCAAATCCTTCAGTGATTATTCTGGGATGAAGGCCTTCAGAAATGTAGAGGTCGGACTGTTTCAGTAGCTCTCTAATTATTAGGACACTGTAAGTCATACCATCACTGGTTATATCATCCTGAGCTGTTGCTACTTTTGCTATTAAGAATACATTTAATAGCATTTGCAGTTCGTGAATTTGCATTTTGTGACGCGGCACATAGCTGTCTTTAGTAAGTTTGATTTGTCCAGCACCAAAAACAGGCGTCCTCATGGTGCCCTTGGATCCCAGGTTGGTCCTCAGTATGTCCTGTAGCCCCGGCACCACACTGATGTTGAGCACCAAAACCACCTGCACTTGGGCCACCCCAGCCTTGGGGTTCTGGATCTTCCTGGCAGCCACGGCTGCTCAAGAGGAGGAAGAGCCAGACCTATGCTGAGATCCCAGGGCCAGCGCGGGCTACAGAAGATCCGGATAGTGCCTCCCACTATCCGGGTCTTCTGAAGATTTTTAGTGTACTTAAAACAACCTCCTGTGGGGAGAAGATGCCATCTAGAACTTTCATAAAGAGTGGAAGTCAATTCCTAGTTTCAAAGCTTCCAAGACTAGGCTGACTCTCTTGTCAGGGGCTAATGCAGATGTGATTTTAAGTTGAAGCCAAATCTCATTCGTCATTCTGAAAATCCTAGGGTTCACAAGAATTATGCTAAATCTACTCTGAAGATGTGACTCTATTACTGCAAGTTCATGATAGAACTTGAATGGGTGAAGAGTTTCTTATGAATGAGCCAAAAAAAGTGTTTTGTTTTTTAAAGATGGAATCTACTCCTGGTGGACGTGCTGTAAGTATTTTGAAATGACAGCAAAGGATTTAGAATATTACATGAACTTAGTTGATAAAGCAGTGGCAGGGTTTGGAGGACTAACTTCAATTCTGAGAGCAGTTTTACAGCATCACACACTACAGAGACTCCTTTTGGGACAAGAATGTTCTTGAGTCAACTGATGGAGCAAACTTCATTATTGTTTTATTTTAAGAAACCCTCACAGCTTCCCCAGCCTTCAGCAACCACCACTCTGATCAGTCAGCCACCATCAACGTTGACGTAAGATCCTACACCAGCAAAACAATTAGGACCTGCTGAAGGCCCTGATGATGGTTAGCATTTTTTAGCAAGAGTATTTTTATTTAAGGTGTACGTACATTGTTTTGTTGATATAACACTATTGCACACTTAATAGAATATAGTATATCACAAACATCACGTTTATATGCACAAGAAAACCCAAATTTTTGTCTGGCTCACTTTATTGCAAAATTCACTTTATGGCAGTGATCTGGAACTGAATTGCTAATATCTAAGGTATGCCTGTATTGGAAAATCATTTGAAAGCCGTGTTTTAGTATAGAGCACCTTTGGAATAGTAAGTCAGAGAGGTCTACAGGAATTGTCTCCTTCCAGTCTTTGTACCTCAGAGATAGAGGAAATGAAGTCCATGGAAGCAATTTAACTTGGCTATGGTGACTCCTCAACTTAGCAGCAAAGCCCAAGCCCCCAGTGCTGTTTCAGCACACTTCACTGTCTCACACAAAGTGGGTTCTTAAAACCTTACTTTGCGAATTAAAAGCACGTTCTCATCTGATAATATGCTTCTGACATTGTGGTTGGAAAAGTACAAATGCATACAATGAAAAGAATGACTTTTCAGATTTTCCAGATTATTTTCTGATAGTTTAGCAATTACATGTAGATAATCTGAAACAGTAAAAGAAACAAAGAATATAATTCACTGAGGGCGTAGATTATGCCAGACTCTTAAAAAGGGAATTTAAGATAAGTTCTGAAGAATGATGATGAAGTGTCAATCAATTGGCAATAGTAGGAAGAGCATCCCAGGCAAAGAGAATAGCATAAGCCAAATCCTTAAAGTAGGAAATCTCCCAGCACTTTTTCAAATGTGAAATAAAACCATTATGGTTGGAGCACAGTGAATGAAGCAAAAGCTGATGTTGAAAAAGTGGATAAACATCAGCCTATTCAGGCCTTATGGACCATGCTGAGGAATTATATTTTACCTTTTATTGTTAAAGAAAAACTTTAAAACATCTTAAGCAAGGAAAGGGGATGATATAAATTTTAGAAAAGATTCTTCTCAGTTCCATATGCATTATTTGTAAGAAGAGATGAAGAATGGAGGTGAGATCATCAGGTAGGAGGTTTATTATGATAAGCCAAGAGACTACTAGTGAATATTTGAAGACTAGAAAGGTAGCAGTGGAGTTGGAGAGGAATGCACAGACTTGAAGTTGATTTCGGAAGTAGAACTAACAGATTTTGAACAAGCTTCTCTGGTTAGACTAAAATGTTTATTCAAAATTATATAATCAAGTAATATTGCTTATTTGATTATATAATTTGATATACCTCTTTTATTGATTCCTTCTTCACTTATACAGACCAGAAACTGTCAGATCCTCACGAACTGTCAGAGAAGCTATTATCTAGGCTTTATTTTGTCCCCAGGGCACACATCTTAGGTCAGTGTCTATAAAATCCACCTTCTGCACATTCAAATTCTGATTTATCCACTCAACAGTTGTGAGAATATGGACAAGTCATAAAACCCTTTAAACTCATTTCCATGAGGAAAAGAAAACACTTCCCACTAGCCTCCCCCCATCTTCATTCAGTATTTGCTGTGAGGCTTAGTAAGATAATAGGGACATCCTAGTTTCCAAAAAATTTAAAAGCCCTTTTATCACACTTCTCCCTTAAACACACACACACACATATTTAAAACCACTAAAGAGATGTTTTAAGACACGAATATACAAGGACAATATTGGAAGAGACTTTTCTTTCAACCTTACCAGCCTAAGGAGAAAGACTAACATCATATAAAGAATTCAAGCAAGTCTCCTTAGAGGTAACAAGGCTACCCAAGCCAAGCACTCAGAGTATTTAATCCACTTTTGGATCTGATTCATTGGAGGAAATGGGTTGGGAGTGGTGGCTCACACCTGTAATCCCAGCACTTTGGGAGGCCAAGGGGGGAGGATCACGAGGTCAAAAGATTGAGACAATCTTGACCAACATGGTGAAACCCATTCTCTACTAAAAATACAAACATTATCTGGCCATGGTGGCGTGTGCCTGTAGTCCCAGCTACTCAGGAGGCTGAGGCAAAAGAATCGCTTGAACCCAGGAGGCAGAGGTCACAGTGAGCCAAGATCGTGCCACTGCACTCCAGCCTGGTGATAGAGCGAGACTCTATCTCAAAAAAAAAAAAAAAAAGGAAATGACAACTGCCAAGGATGGACAAATATCCGAAGGTCACCTCTAATATGAAAGGTGTAGACAGAAATAAACAATAAAAAACAACTTAGAAGGAACAGAGCTTATGTGAACAGAAAACAGAAAGAACTTTAGTAGAACTGTAATTTTAATCTTCAGAGAAATAAGAAAAACATTTCAGCCAGCCATGAAACAAGAAGTGCTGTAACAAAATCAAAGAACAAAAACACGTAAGAGTAGAGGTGAGGAACTCAATAGAAAATTTGAAGAAAAACAAAAAACAAAAAAACAGGTTCAGGAAATGATGAAAAGAGAACAGCACGTTGAGAAAATAGAACATGGGAAAAAATATTAAAAATTACAGAATGAGTTCAGGAGGTCCCACATATAAGTGAGAAGACCTCTAGAAAGAGAACAAAAAGAAAGAAAAGGAAATTACTTACAAAATACGTTGGAAAAATTCTCCTGAAATATATATTGCTAACTGATATAAGTGGAATAAAGCACATCCAAACTGAGGAAATACAAGGACACAGAATGCAAAGAGAAAAATCTTACAGCCTTCCAGGGAAGAGAAAATAAAATTAGGTATCACATATAAGATTGGGATTCAAAGTGTCTTTGGAGTTCTCAAAAAACAATACTTGCGCAATGCCTTCAAAATTGTAAGCTAAATAACAAAAAACCTAAAATTTTAATCCAGACTAATTAAAAATTAAATCTGATAATATAATAAAAACATTTTAGTTTAGTTTGCAACATAAAGTTCATGAACCATTGCTCAAAAAGCTTCTGATTTTGTGTTTCACTTCAATACAGGATCTAGGGGATCTAACACAGGAGACAAGTAAGCGGAATCCTCAGGGCCATGCTGAAGGGCAATTCCAGATGACAATTGAAGAGACATAAACAGCAACCAGTTAGATTAAGCAGTGTGACCCAAGAAACAGACATGCTAATGGCTATTACTACTAAGAATCCTTCAGCTCTGGGATACCTGGTTCAGGTTACTATCAGCTTGGACCATATGCGAATGAAGTGCCCACTCTTGCTTCTAGGCACTGTTGTCAGCTGAGGACATTCACTCTACCATACTGAAATTTTTCTGACATCTGGAAGTTGGTCATGGTGAGCTCAGAAGAAAAAACAAATCAAACCATCCCACTCTGAAACCATGTTCATGCCAGATATCCAGTATTCGGCTCATTTTACATATCTGTCAGATGCCAGACTGTGGAGCTTTCTTTATTTCCCCGGGCTCATTCACTACCTTTCCCATTTAATTCTTCAAAAGAAATTCTTAAAACTTCAAAAGGAAGCTGAAAGATATACTATGATCTAAAGACGCTACCTAAACTATTTTCTACTAGGATCCTTGTTCTGATGACAATGTGGCTTTTCTTACAGGGTCTTTCGTGTTTCTCACTCAATTTTTCTATGTATAGATTTTCATATTTATTTATGTATAAATAATTAAAAAATAATTTTAAAATCACTAAGAAAAAGACATCCAAGATGTGTGATGCTTAGCATAGTTACTGATACATAGTGAAATTTCAATATATCAAAAGCACAATTGTTCAAATTTTATGTAGTCCTTAAATTTCTTGGATTTCCATGAAAGCTTCCGTTTGTCCACTCACACCAGTGCCTAAAGGCTGAATGATTTGTGACCTTTTCTTGGTGTTTCCAACTCCCCTCTAGACCTTCACTTTTTCAGTTCTTACAATATTGGATGAGGTCTAATTTTTACATTAAATCCCGTATTCACATAATACCCACAGAGGCTCTGTTTCCCTGACCAATAAAATTGTGATAATGTGCTCTAAGGTCTCTTCCAAATCTGACATTCTATGATTCTCTTAATTCCGTCCCACATGATATTGTATGATTTACGTATATCTCAGTAAATAGGCAAGGAGCAGATTCAGGCCCATTCATTCATTTTCAACAGACAACAAGGAAGTTCAGCCCACTATAAGTTTTCATGTACTTTCCAGAACACCAAGAACCGACTTCTCAGATTTCAAATATATAACCAATAAAAGAGTTTACAATGACTGCACATGAGTTAAAAGACACACAGGCTCACCTGCATAATAGTATATATTTAGAGCACATGTGCTTAAAATAAGTTAAACAAGAAATAACAACTCCTTCTATTCAGCTGCTTAAGTATACAAAGATAAAATGGAAACTAAAGATTTGTACAATGACTAAGGCCAAGCTGTCTCCACCCATCAACTCCTTCCCATTAATCCTCAATTGTTGCAAAAATATTTGGCTTATATTTAGCTTGTACCCAAAGGAGAACAATATCTCAGAAACTATTCCAAGACAGTAAATCAAGAAAGCTGGTTTGTTCACATTTTTCCTTTTTTTCTTTTTTTCGCCCTTCTTGAGGTAAACCTCCCACAGAGAAAGTTATGCCACGCAAGGGATTCAGCATAATGAATGAAAATAAATTTGTCACCCATGGATTCTTTTCTGTGGCACAGTTCCAACCCACAAGGCTGGACAGAAAAAAAGTGTGTACTTGTGTGTGTGTTTGTATTTGTGTTGCATGGTTTCTTAACTTTATAATTGCAGCTGTTCAAACATTTATCATTTTATGCTACAAAATAAGGAATTCACTGGAGCACAGAGAAGCAGCATATTCTTCCATCAGTTTAGCATTTGTTCTGAGATTTAAACAAAATAAATTAAGAATGCATGTGGTTTTCATGTAAACTAGTCTGGCTCCTCCAAATAAATTCCAAAATTATTCTTTCTTTGCGGGCTTCTTCTGCTGAAAGCATTACCAATCCACCTTTGAATGCCACTTTAGTTGTGAAAGTTATTTCACAGTTTAAAAAATGCTTTTATATACATAAAATAGGGCAGCAGAATATAGGAGGAAGAGACACTGCCTTTGGAGTCCAAAGATCCTTACCATCTGTGCAACAAAGTGGGTGGGGCAGTGGAGGTGGGAGCCTCCACTATTTTGAACCTCAAGTTTCTTGGAAAATTTCTGTCAAGCTTAGATGAGATCATTCATGTGGAGGTGATTTGTGAAACGTCTGGCATGAGGCAAACAAAGAGTATTAAATCAAAAGGCATGCAGTCAATTTGCATTTTATAGATGAGAATCAGTCATTAAATGGTCCACTAAAAATTAAACAGAGGCATATCAAAATGAGAAATACAAAGTCTTGACTTCAAGTGCAATATTCTCTCCACTCCATCTCACTGCCCCTTGTTATTTTCCTCTCCTTTTCTTGAAATCTTTTTTCTCCTTAGTATAGACTACATCATCTAATGTAGAAATGATTAAAAAAAGAGCATATGATTGCAATTTATAACTTTCTGAGTTTAAATCTGAGTTCTGTCTCTCTCTCACTTGTTTTGTGACTTTTGAGTATATTAACTTCTCTTTGCCTCAATTTTACCATCAGTAAAATTAGGATAAAATTGGCATCGACATCGTAGTGCTGTTTTGAAGATTATATGAGCCAGCAAATGTAAAGTACTTAGAATAATGCCTGGTAGGTAGAAAGCATTCAACAAATGTTAACTGTTTTTATGTAAATGATCCTATAGTGTCACCATGTTAATGTGATCTATTGTGCTGGATTTGCCATAATAGTCAAAGCAACATCGCTCATACCTGGTACCTTAAAAGCACTGGTGATGAGGCAGGAATGATATGAGTAGGATTATGTTGTTTTCATTGTCAGAACCTGAGCAGAATATCTTAAAAGAAGTTCCAGCTTCAAAATGTGCAACACCATTTAATGCTATTGCTGGAAAGTCCAGAGTATATGGAACAACCATTTTTCAATAAAGGCATGCAATTTCTGTCGCTAAACTAAATACCTGAGACTGGGTAATTTGTAAAGGAAAGGAATTTATTTCCTACAGTTCTGGAGGCTGGGAAGTCCAAGGGCAAGGAAGTGCATCTGGTGAAGGGCTTCTTGCTGGTGGGGACTTGCAGTGTTCCAAAACAATGCAGGGCATCACATGGTGAGGAGTCAAGTTTGCTATATGGGCTTTTATAACAGACACACTCTTGTGAGAACCCATTAATTCATTAATCCATGAATGGATTGATCATTTCATGAAGGCAGAGCACACATGACTCAGTAACCTCTTAAAGGCCCCACCTCTTAATACTGGTACATTGGGGAATAAGTTTCAACATAAGTTTCAGAGGTGACAAACTCAAACCATAGCAGTGTACATTACTTATTTCTTTTTGATTAAAACTGTAGAATCTTTGAAAGGGCTAGGAATGACCAGAAAACATACAAGATGAACATTTTCTATGTGTAGACAAAATTATTTGGAAGCTAATTAGTCGAAGACCCCTTTGATATAACTATAGTAAGTGGGATATGCCCAAAAAACAAATTCTAAAATGTCAGGATGTAAAGGGAATTTGGGGTCACTGCTCTCCCCACCCCATTCAATAAATAATTTTCCTCTCTAGCATTTCCTATAAGCAATCTGCTAGCCATTATTTAATGTTTTCAGAGACAGAAAAATTGTCAACTACCAAGGAAGCCGCCTTACCATTTGATAATTTAGATTTTAGAATGTTTTTATTTACTTTGAACACAACTTTGTTTCATAGTAACTTCCATACAGGAACTAATTCCTAGTCCAAAAAGAATGATAATATTCTATAAACAATAAGGACTATGAATAAGTACTATAAAACTTAAGTTGTGACTGGACACAGTGGCTCATGCTGGGAATCCCAACACTTTGGGAGGGTGAGGCAGGAAGATCACTTAAGAATCTTCCAGGACATTGAGATCAGCCTAGACCATATAGTGAGACCACATCTCTACAAAAAATGGAAAAAAAAAATGGCCAGGCATGGTGGCACATGTCTACTTCAGAGACTAAAGCGGGAAGATTGCTTCAGCCCAGGAGGTTGAGATTGCAATGACCTGTGATCACACTACTGTACTCTAGCCTGGGTGACAGAATGAGACTCTGTCTTAAAAAAAGAAAAACACATTGTTATTAGTAAGCATTCTAAAATAAGCTATATTTAGGTATCATGAGATGACTCTGACCATAAAACTCCTGAAATTAGACATCTCAAGCTTCTTGTCATTTTCTACCGGTTTTTGCACTAAGTATGATTCATTTCCACCCTCATTTTTTGGCCAAGTACTATAGGTGAGGCGTCTATAGGACCAGCTCACACTTCATCTCTGAGCCCACAGTACATTTTGAGTAAACATTTACTCCCTAGTGATCATTCATTTATGGATGAAATATTTGTTTCTATTTTACCCCACTTTGACCTACCTTTTCATTACTATTCACAATATTTCTGGACAAATTTAGCTAAGTATCACTTTCAAAAACAAAGTTTTTATTGCATAAAAGGGTCTTGTAGCACAGAGAAAGTTTAAGGTGACACTTTAGTGAGAAAGATTTAATGACAAAGTAAGCCTCATTCAGTCCTGGCCCCATGAACACGCTCTCGTGCTTCTTAGCTTGGTAACTTCCACCTTATCTTTAGGTATGTTTTGTCTCTTTTTTCTCAAGTTGAATGCATAGTTGATTTACTTTCAGTCATTTTCATTTTTCAATTAATGTATTTATGGCAACATAATTTCTTCTAAATACTGTGTTGGCCTAATCTTACATATTTTCATATATGCTGCTATTGTATGTTCAGCAAATCATCAACATGTCTCAGAGATATGGCCAGCATAGCTGGCACACCATGTAATTGCCTATAATTGTAGTTTTCAATCCCTCTTTAACCAAAGTTTTGCTTTTTAATTGTCTTCCTTTTATCTTTTTCAAGTGGATCGTCTTCATCTATCTACCCTTTTGCTGTTAATTTCTCACTGTCATCACATTACGGTCAACAAATCTGATCTCTATTCTTTTTCACTTTTTAAAATTTACTAAAATTTTATATTTCTATGGGTTGCAAAAATAGCCACTTTTTTTTTGGCTGGCTCTGCCTTCTAGTTTAGAAATTTAGTATTCAGCTGTGTTCATTCTGCTATTTTAGCCCATCTGGTTTTTGTTTCTGCATTTGTATTTTTATTTTTGAAGTCTTATTTTTCTTTTCAAAACAGTCTGATCATTTTTATGAATGTGGTATCCTCAAAAAAATTTAAAGGACAATAATTATATCTAGTGTTCTTCTGGTTCCTAACTTAAGACTTAGAGTTTAATTATTTGCTTTTTTTGATGTACAACTTTCTTAGTTATTCATATTTGAAATCCTAATTGGCAAATATTGGCCAATGAAGAATTTTTCACTCCAACTTAAATTTTTATTGCTGTAAAGATAAATCTGTACATGTAAATCATAACTCTTTGTGGCTATAAAGAAAAGGTTGGTCAGAGTGAAGGTTTATCGGGAAGCTTATACATATGGGTGTTGCCATGTCTTCATTTAAAATCTGAAACTACTGCAGCTATCTTGCAACTATAGGGACAAGGCCAAGACACCAAAAATGTCAGAGTGAAAAGGTTAAAAGGCTCTAGTTTTTAATGTTATTGCTGTCACTGAATAAATGACCCTTGAGATGGCCTGTCTATGGATTTGTTATTAGTTATTGTAGTTTTAACACTTTGATATAGACTGTAAATTAACTTTTCCATAATTACAGCCAAATCATCCAAATTTATATACCACCTTCACTTTCCAAAAATTAATCAAAGCTGTCTTTTAAAATAACCTATGACATCATACCACTCTTCTGCCTACATTTCTCCCGTTGCTTCTCATCTTATTTACAATAAAATCTGAACTCCTTGTTTGGCTTGTAAAAACTTACATAATCTAGGTCCTTCTTCCCCCATGGCCTGGTCTTTACCATCACCTCACTTGCATTCTTTTAGATCCCAAACATTTTAAGCCCTTGCACTGCTTTTCTGTTTCTCAGGTAAGTTTTCTTCCTTATATCTAAACAGCTAGCTCCTTTTTATTTACCTGTCAATTAAGAGATCAGTTTATCAAAGAACTCTTCCATAACTACCCAGATTAGAGCAGTCATCAAGTAGTTTTTCTGTCACACGAACTTATCTATTATTTACATTGCATTTATCATAATCTGACATATTTCTTTTTAACAAATGGATATTTATACTATATGCCTAGAATGGCATAATACATCCTCAGTAAATAGTTGTTGAAAAAATAAATGAATGTGCTATTTATTGTTCAGAAACTTTTCACTGCTCTGATAAAACGGTGGTATTTTTGTCCAAGTACTCACACTGCTGTGGATGTATTTTTGTATCTATTACATCATTTCAGTAGAATTTGGGAAAAAGAGGTAGAAACATACATATACTCAGCAATAATTTAATAGGAAAAGAGACAACTTTCTAAAATGTAATCATCTTTTCCTTTGAGCTTTTTAGTGATGTGAATAATACTGTTTGTTCATCTAATAAAATAGTAAGAATTTTTTTACACTTAAATTTTTATAGTCTCAATTCCTAAATGGAAGCAGGGAGCCAGAAAGGAAGATCGTACATGAAGCACACGCACAGAAGGTTCCCATTTAGTCCTTCTTACTTTAGAATTATTCCTTTACTTTGCTTTAAATAGATATAATAAAATAGGCAGTTTCAAAAGCCAGGTACTGACTAGAAGAAAACACGTTAATGAGGATGCAACCTGGTTCTCAAGTTTCCTTACTTGAGACATGAGTGTAGGTCAGTAGTTCCCAGATTTTGCATAGGATAGATAGTTACACTTTTTAAATTTAAGAATGCATTTTTATTTTGCCCAATTAAGACATTTATAAATACTCTATTGTTTTAAAATAAAGAACATTATGACATCAAAGATTGAAGAGAATATAATCTCAAAATAAAGAATACCTCTTTGAATGAAATATTTTTAGCTTTATGAAAAATTTACTTCATTGTTCCTCTTTTTCTTATTTTGCCGTGCGTCAGTGGAAAACTTACCACTAGTTCTAGGTGTAGTAAGAAATTCCTGTGACTTAAGGCTCAATTTCACACTTCATGACCTCGAAAAAAATCCCTTAACCTTCTAGAGACCCAGCTTTTTTTTTCTTTTTATCTCTTTCTCCTTACATAATACAGAAGGGTAAAGACTGAGTGAAATAGTAATATTTTGAAACACTTTGTAAGCTGTAAATATCTCTATCTCTCCAAGCAATAAATATTTTCCTTAACTCATTCAGATTTTGCCAGTTTGATGACATTCATCCTTCTGTCAACAGCTAGATTCCTTTTCAATCTCAACTAAATATAGATCACCTTTCACATTTCCATCACAGTGTTCCCCATCTGTGTCCTTAGTATCTACCCCCTAACATGTGTGTTTCTCCCATTAAAACCTCTCTGGCTTGTCCTGCTTATATATACATAGTGAAGAAGGTTTATAATCTACGTAGTACCTCTGCCATGTTATTAGGGGACTTGATAGTAGAGGCAAGGAGGCTGTTGCCATAATCTGAGAGAAAGGATGACATTTAAAACCCAATTAAGCGGTGAGCATTGTTGATTCTGGATTTAATTATAGATGGGATTACGAATTTGATGTAAGGTATGAGAGAGAAGAGTCAAACACGATTCCAGCTGTAACCCAAAAAGTATCCGTGACCAATCTAAGTCAATTTAGAAGTTTCGTTTCTGAAGGTTAAAGACCATAACCCATGACGTAGCCTCAGGAGGTCCTGAGAACATGTGCCCCAGGGTTGAGTTGTATACCCTTCGTTTTATATCTTTTAGGTGGACGGAAATTATAGGCAAAGACATAAATCAGTACACTTAAGGTAAACATTGGTTTGACCCAGAAAGGCATGACTTCTCAAAGTGGGGGCTTCCAGGTCAGAAGTGGATTTGGTCGAAAGAGTTAAGCATTGCCTAAAGCATCTGAAGTTAGCATAAAAAATTCTTAAGGGAAGCCATGGTTTTTGTCATGTAGATGAAGCTCTGGTAGCAGGCTTCAAGGAAAATAGATAGTAAATATCTCTGATCAGACCTTAAATGGTGTCAGATTTTCCTCTTCAGAAAAAACCTAGTAAGGGAAAAAGATTTTCTACAGAATGCAAATTTTCCCCACAAGAGATAGCTTTGCAGGGCCATTTCAAAATATGTCAAACAAACATAGTTTGGGGTAAAACACTATGATTTCCTTCAGAGCCTGCTATCTGTCCTGTGACACTATACCAGAGTCAGGTTGGGATTTGGTATCTTATTGCTATAAAGAGCCTGTTTTGTCAGTCTTGAGAACTCTGTTTTATTACTAATGCTGGTGAGTTGTGCCCAAATTCCAGAGGGAGAAAGGTTTAATGAAGCACGTCTGATCCCCTCCCGTACCTTCCATTCATGCCCTGAATTAGTTTTTCAGGTTTCTTTGGGATCCCTTTGGTGAAGAGGGGAGTCCATTTAGTCTGTTGGGGGCTCAGAATTTTATTTTTGGTTCATGTAGCCCTTTTCACACAGAAAACTACAAGCTGCTATAAACTGAGAAGGGAAAACTAAGCTTTAGAAGAAAGATCAGTTTGGTTTTGAACATACTAAGTTTGAGACATCTATCAGACACTCAAGTAGAATTGTAGGCATTTGGAAATTGGAATCTGGAGTATATGGGAGAGACGCAGAGTGGAGATATAAATTTGGGAATCATTGGCCTATTGGTGGTTTTAAAAGTCATGAGGCTGGAAGATATCACCATGAAAGTGAGGCGGACCCAGAAGAAAATAGGTGCAATGTCTGATCTCTCGGCACGTTCTTGTTCCAACACCAGAGAGGAAAGTAAAGGAAACTGACAAGAAGTAGTCATTGATGTCAGAGGCAATCCAGGAGGGTGTAGTGCTAAAAGCCAATGGAAAACTTCTCCAGAAACATGAGGTTAGAACATCTCGATGGCTTTTGTAATTCAGGCAAGCTGAGTCTCAGTACCCATTCAGCCATACCAAGTGTAAAACCAGTCACTTAACGCTGGTTTGCCAAGAATTGAGGTTACACGGCAAAGCTGTTTACATGAACAAACCACACATATGCACACTAAAACAAATTAGAATTTCAAAATACCACCCTTTCCCCATAGACTTGAAATTTGAAGAATATTGACTTGAATATTCCATGGCATAAGAAGAGAAAGTAGAATGCAAATGTAACATGGTGCTGGGCTTTCACATGGGCACAGTTTCAAGGAGATCAGAGGAAGCATCACTGGCCCCCTGAGTAGAGGTGGTGAATAAGCTAAATGACTGTTGGAGATCTAATTCATGCTTTGTCACTGGTCCAGTTGGGTGGCATATCAGTCTAGTGAATCAAGCCTCAAGTACCTTATTGATGTGTCACACTATGAATCAACTTAATAAGAAATGTGCAGGTATGTTCAAATGATAAAGTAATATTTTGCTTTCCTAGAGGACCCTTTCCCATTTTGAAGAGACCTGCTTATGCCATCTTTTCCTGGAGATCAGCCATCTTCATTAACAGGTTCAAATTTTCAGAAACTCAATTTAGACCAAACTATTAGGGAACATACAGATCAAATGATATGAGGCCCATGCAATCATTGAGCTGTAAATAAATGACAACATCAATGTTAACAGTGAGAAGGGAAAATAAAATCTAGGGCAAACACCCACCATATTTCAACAACTCTTTCTTAGACCTGTCTAAGTGCCAGCAAAATCTTGCCCTGAGACACATAGTTATAGTTTTTCATGTTTGCCCTATTGCTGTCTGACGCTATTGCCACATCTGACCTTTATGCCTTAACTTTCCCCGTTAAGGACTTGCTATAAACCTCCCTCACTGCTGGCTGGCAATGCCCTCCAGTGGCCATTGTCGAAAAATAGCCTGAAAAGAAGGTCCCAATTCTAGAATGGACTATGAGAATATGAAGAGCTAACTAACACTGATAAACTCTTGTAGGGTGTTTTAGCATTCATCACTTTTCCTATCTTTCTTTTTTATTTATTTTTTCTGACAACTATCTTTCTTGATAGTCTTTCCGAATGTTCTTTCTTTCTTGACATTACTTCTAAACACATAAATCTGCATCCTATATCAATGCCAACTTGACACGGATGTATACGTTTAGAAGGAATTTATGGCATAAAGGGCAAGCAAGTGCAGACGGTGTGAGTGCTGTTTTAAGCTTTCATGGATCCTAGAACAAAGCAGATTATTTGAAGAAGCTTTTAATCCTGGAAAATAAATGCAAAAAAAGCATTCACAACATTCTTTTCCTAAAATATGTTGCCTAGTGACCAAATTGAATCAATTGTCAATTGATCCAGTAGGAATCTCAATGGATGGTCTGTTTGACAACCGTTTGTGAGGAAAAATAAGGATGAGCTTGTGAGGCTCTGTCTACCCAGGGGAAAGAAGTGTGTGGCAAGAAGAAATTCGAGAGAAGGAGTGGAACCGAAGACAGGAAAAAGCTATGTCTGAAAAATAAGACAGGAATAGAAAGGTTCAATTTAATTTGCTAAAAAATATTCACGTAAGATACTGAAGAATATTGAAAACATACAGCAATAATAAAAGAAATAGTTATATTTCCAGGCTTTATTATAATCAATGGGCTTATTTTGAAGACAGTCATCTGATGGGGAAGCAAGTATTAGTATCATCATCCTCAGACATTTGAGAAAATTTATTCAAATAAAGTTAAGGAATTTGACCAAAGTAACAGATGGTCTGGGTCCAAAATTCATTCTCTTAAGAAAGAACATTATGAACAAAGAAAATTAAAATGTAGGGAGGAAAATATTGAAGTTTGGAAATAAGTAGTAAAGACATTAATTTAAAGGTTAAGGTACCCATATGCTCAAGGTAACATAACAAAACACCACCCACTGGGTGGCTTCATATGAACTTTATTTTCTCACTGTACTGTTCTGAAGGGTAGACATCCCAGTCAAGATGCCCGCTGATTCTGTTCCTG
This sequence comes from Macaca nemestrina, assembly GCF_043159975.1. Lineage (NCBI taxonomy): Eukaryota > Metazoa > Chordata > Mammalia > Primates > Cercopithecidae > Macaca > Macaca nemestrina. The sequence continues at coordinate 7,497,025 of NC_092126.1, forward strand.
GTAAGGGAACTCTTCCTAGTTTGTGCCTCGCAGACTTCTTACTGTGTTCTCACGTGGCCTTTTCCCTTTGTCAGAACTAAGAGAAAGAGAGAGCCCTTTTTTTCTAAGGACACCAGTTCTTTTTTTTTTTTTTTTTTTTTTTTGTTGAGACAGAGTCTCGCTTTGTTGCCCAGACTGGAGTGCAGTGGCCGGATCTCAGCTCACTGCAAGCTCCGCCCCCCGGGTTCACGCCATTCTCCTGCCTCAGCCTCCCGAGTAGCTGGGACTACAGGCGCCCGCCACCTCGCCCGGCTAGGTTTTTGTATTTTTTAGTAGAGACGGGGTTTCACCGTGTTAGCCAGGATGGTCTCGATCTCCTGACCTCATGATCCGCCCGTCTCGGCCTCCCAAAGTGCTGGGATTACAGGCTTGAGCCACCGCGCCCGGCCCAGGACACCAGTTCTATGAGATTAGGGCCCAACCTTGTGACCTCACCCAACCTTAATTACCTCCCTAAAGGACCTGACTCCAAATACAGTCACATTGGCAGTCAAGGCTTCCATTTACGAATTTTGAGGAACATAGTTCAGGTTATAGTACCATATTTTACCCTAGCTAAATGAAATAAAAAGCTAAACGTGATACCAAAAATATTCCTTAATGCAATTTGTATAATACAATTACATTTCATTCAACAGAGGGGACGTAATCAAAAACAAATTCACCGCTCACTGGAAGAACAAATTAGATGTCTAAAAAGACTCTTAGCAAAAGATGACCACTTGTTAGCTCATAGCTTCAGAAACGAGGCCTCTGGAAGCAGTCTTCGAACATGACACCAGAACGACCCTAAGGGCTGGACTAAACTACAACCACCTGAATAGAGTATCTTGATCTCACGTTTCCCAAATGTGAGTTCTTCATTTCCACCCCAATATCGTCCCTTTCTAGTGAAAGTTTTCATCATTTGTGTTTATCCAAACCAGACGCTAAGACAAATATTCGCGTTTTCCCAAGAAATGCTGGTAGGGGAATAGGGAGGGAGTAGGGAAGTAAAATAGGAAATGGAAGAATGCTAGTGCAGGGGGCATTATGAAGTCATTTACCACTATTGGTAACTGGAGCTGAATCTTTCTAGGGAACCCTAGAACTCTAGTGGGACAGCGTTTACGGGTATATTATCGAGTGAGGGGAAACTGGAGTCAACTTTCTTTATGTCATTTGTTGAGGGTTGTTTCTGGGGCAATAACTATTACACTTCTAGTTTTCCCTGAGTGTAGACCCAGTATGTTCCTACAGTCAGAAAAACACAAATCCACAGGCAAACAGTTGCATGTGTTCACAATAAGATTTGAAACAAGACCATATTTTCTAAATTGTTGTTTATCATCACTGAGACATCCAAGCTATTTCCAAGGCTTGTTGTTTCTCTATTCTCAGTATCTCTAGAATACAGTCAATTTCAATATCTATAATCCTGCTAGGTTAGGCATATCACCATCATTTGCCTAGACTTTTGAATATGTTTCTAGCTGGTCTTCATGCTTTCAGTATGCTTTCCTGCAGTTGATTCTACACATGGAAGCTTGGCTGTAGTTATAAAATATAAATGTGATCATGCAATTTCTCTGCTTAAAACACTGTAATGTTATCCCAATGTCATCTGGATAAATCCACACTTGTTATCATACTTTAGACTTCTTAGCATGGTTCAGGAGGTTTCTTTCAAGTATCAACCTCCCCTACACACATACACATACACACCACTTGACATTCCTCACAGTGAGTGTCTATCATGGCTGTAAACCTGTACCTGCCCAAGGAAATGAATCTCTGTAACTCTTCTCATGCTTCCTATTGCCCAGGGTAAGTACCTCAAAAAAGAACCGAAATGCAGGCATATGATACCCCTAGATGACCTTTACCTCGAATAATATAAGCTATCTCAACACACCAATACCTTTATATATAGTATTGTGTCTTGTGATATTGGTAGCCAATTCCTAACTTTGTTTGCTGAACCCTGGCCAAAAAATGATTTTCCAATCCATTATTTTCTCAAATCTGAGAGGAGTTTCTGCAGAATCTTCCCAGACAAGCTTCTGTTGGTGAGGGGTTACATTTTGAGGGGCAGTCTGATTTGGAAATAGATTTAAAACAAAGTTACAGGAAAACAAACAACACTAGTTGGAATTGAGAAGGTTGCGGGTTAGTCACACCACAAGAACAAATAATCTCTGGTCCTCATTTCTGGCTCTCATTTCTGGCTAGACGCTGGACTTGCAATGCCTCCTATGAGACGACATACAGCGGGCGTGTTATGGATTGCTGAAGCACAGCACGGTACTGCTGTAACAAAAAACAGCCTCTTCTTTAAGGGACAAATTGCTGAAATTGCAGCTTTTGGTTTGAGTAAAACAGAAAAGGAGAAAATTGACCCACACGTGCCAATAGAAAAGAACATCATTTAAATGAAAGACCCGTAGTAACCATTTAAAAATGTCAGGAATTAGGGAGTAGGGGAGCACACAATCCCCGTTATGAACTCTGAAAAAAATCATATTGCACATAAATCAGCCCCTGGTTATTTCTAAAAATTCATTCCCTCCCTCCCTCTCTAACTCCCTTCCTTCCTTCCTTCCTTCCTTCCTTCCTTCCTTCCTTCCTTCCTTCCTTCCTTCCTTCCTTCCTTCCTTCCTTCTTTCCTTCCTTCCTTCCTTCTGTTCTTTTATTTCCTTCATTACTTTCATCTTTTCTTTCTTTCTTCTTTATTTTTTTCATTTTTAAATGTTTCAGACATACTTATTCCTACAGGGGCAGAAGCTCCTCATGTGCCAAAAAATTGTTGATATTCACTGCAAGAATGTCTTACAAATTATTTTTAAACTATAATTTGTAATATAGTTTGCTGCTGTACTGAACACCTGAGATCGCCATTCTTATGCTATAAGTATACAGTTGCAAAAGATTTGCAATTCAATTTTCAATTTCAGACAATTTTTATTTAAGGCACGCAAAGAGATCCACAGTGTTTGTTTTGTTTGTTTGATCGTTTGTTTTGGAAGAAACTGCTTAAGAATTATGTTGCAGGCATCCACCACGAGGTGGAGCAAGAGAAAATTTTTTTTCAAGCTCTTTTCCACGCACAGCCTGCATCAAAATGAAATAGGGTCCAAAACACAGGTTTTTCCTTTCCTGAATTATTATTATTATTATTTCTTTCTGGCTGTTCCCTGGTAATTCCAGTGCATTTAGCTCAGTAAAGGTGGTAGCTGTTAGATTTCAGGTGCTGCAATTTTCTGTTTCCTTCATTTCCTCCTGCAATTCTGGTATGCTTTAGTTTGAGGCTGTGCAGTTCAGAAATTAGTCTAAGGTTTTCTTCCTTGTTATGGTTTAAAACACACACACACACACACACACACACACACACACACACACAGACACACACTCTTAGGAGAAGAACACTTTGTCAAAGATTTTAGTGTAAATACTTTCCGCCAGAGAGCTAGAGAAGGCCCAGCTCATGAACTGGTCATGCAAGTTAGTTGTTGAGACTGGGTCACTCGGGAAAAACCGGCAGGATTTTCTAGCTCAGCATAGTATCCAAGACCAGGGAGCCAGAGGTGAAGGCTAAACCAAGTCCAGGGAAAACTCAGGGGCTAAAAGTACTTGATACCTCATGCATTTCCATATCAGAGATCTGAAGCAGGCCATATGCAGGGCTTCAGTTGCCAACACTGGAGAGTTAGTGGAGTAGGTAGATCATTATGCAAAGAGGAGCCTGGGAGACTGGGAACTCTGTCACAAGATTGATTCTGCCATCGACTGTAAGCTTGAGCAGTTAAAGGCATAGGGTCATATAGACATTATCAGTCTCAGATTCGCAAATGCCAAAATTTGAAGTGTTTTAAAGGCTATATAATAGAGTGATTTTAAAACAGGTTATGAGATTATGGCTTCACAGAGTTTACTCAGAGAAGTGAGGGTAGCAGAAAGAGGGCTGAGTAAGGCAGGCTCTGGCACTTCCTCCAATTCAACATAGGTAATTTGCTTTTCTTACTATGTTTCCATGAAAGAGTTCTCTTGAGAAAAATGTGTTATTATATGTGCTAAATTATATTTATTTTATTTTATATATATATATATGTATGTATGTTTTTGTGTAATTTCAAAGAAGAAAAGGAATATTGGAATGTACAAATACAGGAAGGTACCACGCTTTGACGTTCAGTATGCTAGCTGGTGAAACTACTCCCCTCAGAAGGAATCTGGCTCTCCCAAAAGTGTATGATGAAACTCTGGCAGTGAAATAGATTTTGATGGCTCTTGAAAACAAAGCTTACTGCGGGGAAAAAGAACACAGAATGAAAGAGATAACGGCCCCAAAGCCAAATGTTGACCCACTTGTTACCCAAGGATAGCCTGCTCATCTCCAACTTACATGTTAGGGTGCTTCAGAATTTAAAAGAATTTTACATCTGCTATGGTATTCGAAACACATAACTCTTCATTAGTTCTTATTTATCTTACTATGTCTTTGGTCATCATGTTTATTGGGTATGTCCTATCACCCTCACAAGTTTGCACGTCTTATTTACATTTATGTGTTTTTCTGCTTACTCTTAGCACAGTTCCTGGTTCATAGTAGATCCCATGAACTTTTGTATAATAAAATTATATACACACATTTCTTGTGTACCTACTATATGCCTGTACATACACAAAAACATATGTATATAATTGGTTTGGGTGAAGCATTATAATGTGAGGCAAAGCTTGTCCTTTAGACTTCAGCAGCAAGAGTCAATTCTTTTAATCTCCTAAAGCTGGATTAGCTAATATACCTGATCTAAATGTTTACTTGCATGTAGGCATAGGGGGTCTATTCTTGGAACAAACTAGATTCATAAGCTTTGTGAGGGCAATAGCTTTGCCTGGAGCACTTCACTGACATTTACTCACAGAAGGAAACCATCCCAGCATCAGAATGGACTGAGCAAGCTGTAGGTGTTGAAAATAAGACTCCATTTGGGAAACCCACACAACATGCACCAACAAAAATCCCTACAGCTTGTTTTAAGCTAGATGCACAGATGTGTGTGGGGAATTCCTTAAATAACAGGGACAGGTTGTAAGTTTAGACTATGATATCACAACAAAGTGCTGTGGGGGTGTGGATAGGAAAAGAAACTAAACCAGAAGCACAGGATGTTTTAAGTCGGAATTATGAGAGTAGGAGGAACTGGATACCCAACATTTAGAGACTATGACACTCTTTGACTTGGCATTTGGATAGATAGAAAGATAGATAAATGTGCAGGTGCACGTGTGCACACAAACAACCTATAATTATCTTATCTTCCTTCTTTTTCAGTCATCAGGCAAAACAAACAAACAAACAAAAAACAAAAAACACAAACCCCAAAACCCCAAAAACCCCAAACCAAGCTGGATTGATTCATATTTTCAATGCAAAAAAAAAAAAAAAAAAAGGTAAGCAACCACAAAGCACATACAATTGGAAATTACATAATGTACAATGTACTCCTCTTCCTTCCCTTTTTCTTTCAGAGGAAAGGTTAATAGATAATGCTCTGTCTGGAAATATATATATTCATCTGGGAACTAAAGGAAGGAAATAAGATCCTCGCTTCTCACCATTCCTCCTCTTGGCCCCAATTACATAATTTGTAAAGCTTGTAACTGCAATCTTAGGCTTTGCCAAGTTAAGAGTTTCTGGTTCCCAGAAAAGTAAACACTTCTTCCAGAGGCCACAATAAGGTTTATTATAAACTCGAAACTGTATCTACCACCTGCTTTCTTTTGTCTCTTAAAACAATGGATCAGCCAGCAAAGAAAGGAATTTATGTAATAAGGGCCCAATCAATTTGGTTTATCATGAGGAGTGATGTTTTCTGCTATTTAATGTAGGCAGGAATGACAGTTTTTGGAACTGTCATGCTAATTTCAGATCCAGTGACAATAGTTAATGAACAATAGCAGCAACCACAGCTCAGAAAGATAACTAAGAACTTAGAACTTACCAGGCAAGTGACACAGACCAGCCGACTGCTGGTTGAGGATAAGGGAGATCTAGAATAAGAAGTAGAAAAGGAAGAGGATGGGCATCAATTACAGCCTCAATGCTGAATGGAGCAGCAGAGACTTGAGTATACATCAGTAACTATCTCACCTTAAATCTTTACATCTAAGTGACTTTAAGTGGTCAATGTCTAGAAGGAAACCTGGAGACAGAGTGGACAAAAGTAAAGGCATCGGGTTCTCACAAAAATGAGATTCCACATGGTTCATGCAGTCTGATATAATAAAATAATGAGAAATCAGTGTGGTGTACTGGGTGATGTTGATAAAAAGAGTCAAACTCTGTAAAAGATGTAAATTGGCCATTCTGGGCCAAATATCAAGTAATCAAGGCCTGAGGCACAGTTTCAAGATGTCCTGAGAACATGATGTACCCAAGGTGGTTGGGTTACAGCTTGATTCTGCACATTTTAAGGGGACAGAAATTACAAGCAGATATCAACCGATACCTGTAAGGTGTATACTGGTTTGGTCCAGAAAGGTGGGAAAACTTGAAGTGGGGGCTTCCAGGTCATAGGTCTATTCAAAGATTTTCTAATACTAAGATAAGGGGTTGTTGAGAACAAGGTTCTTACTATACAGATGAAGCCTGCTACCAGCTTTTTAGGGCCATGAAAAAATATGTCAAAGGAATATATTTTGGAGTAAGATACTTCAATTTCTTTCAAGGTCTGCTGTCCAAACATGACGCTATGCTAGAACCAGGTTGGAATTCGGTATCTTATTGTTACAAAGAGTCTGTTTTGTCAGTCTTAAGATCTCTGTTTTAATGTTAATGCTGGTCAGTTGTGTCTGAATTCCAAAGGGAAGGAGGTATAATGAATGAGGCATATCTGGCCCCCCTTCCTATCATGGCCTGGACTAGTTTTTCAGGTTGACTTTGGGGTGCCCTTGGCTGAGAGGTGGGATCCATGCAGTCTGTTGGAGGGCTGAGAATTTTATTTTTGGTTTACAGTTGGCCCTATCACGTATGGTTTATGAACCATTTTAGATTATTTTGGTTTCATCTGCTTCTTGTTGCAGTTGTAGTCATGTGGCTGCTAACTTCACACATGTATCATTTGACAGTGCTTTCTCTCACATCCACACTGTCCTCTTCCTGCCTCCCAGGTTGGGCCTTCCTTGTCAATACTGAAGACGGAAGCTGTGAATTTCCACTTGGGCCCACATATCTGCAACTGGAAAGTGTCGGGGATTTAAAAACTTATAGGGGAAGTGTTTGCCCAATAAGAGCAGAGACTTGGAGTAGAAACAATTTCCTTTTTCTCCTGAAGAGACTGTGTTGATATACAGTTTGCACAGTTTTTCAGAAGATATTCCCGTGGGACTGACCAATCAGTGACACCTTGTGGTAGACTATTGGACAACAAATCTTTATATTAACTCTCCCACCTTGCTTTTTATTTTCCCCTTGTCCATCGTTGTTACTTCCTGGAATCCCTCTCCCTAATAAAGCAATAGAGAATACGTCTTTCACGTTCATCTCAGGTTCCCAAGAAAACCAGGTTAAGACACATGGACAGTGCTTTTAGTGAGTTTCCACGGACAGCCGTTAGAAGATGAGCCCCTATCACCTGAAAACAGAGCTTTGAAGCCTTTAACAAGGCCACTCTTCTTTAAAACTGTTTTTCACTTTTGGTGTGCTGAAGCCCATGATTACATTAACCAAAGAAAAAGTTCCTCCTTCAATTTATTTTAGAAAAATCTGCGCTGAAATTACATCGGATACAGCTCCACAAAGTTCCTAACGTGGTTCTACCACTTGTCCTAGTTTTAAAGCTCCTTTTAAAATTTCCTATACCGAAGAGAAAATAAGACAAAGGAGCAGAGGCAGATTCAGGAGAGTAAGGAAGATGAGAGGGAGGCCACTTTTACTGAATAGCCCACAGCTTGGAGTGTTTTGTGAAATGGGGTCATCCCCTGCTTTCTGAGTCACCTAGTCAGGTAAGTACCTAAGCTACTTCAGTAGCTCTCAGACTAGATTATCACCACCATCATAGCAACAACAACAACAACAACAAACCCTTTAGGCCAAAGGAAGAAACAAAAGAGAATCTGTTATAGGAGAGGCCCCATGAAACCTAAACTCTGTAGATAAGGTTAGTATTGTCATCATTCTCAGGCTAGAACTTTTGGCTTCTCTCTGTGGGCTCTCCACAGGGAGGCAATATGAGATTGTAGGAGACACGAGACTTGAGATTGTAGAGATTGTAGGAGAGGCATAGAATTTCAGAAGATATTTATTTTGTCCTGTCTTTACCACTTCCTTTTTGGTCTATATACAGGTCACTTAACTGCTCTGAGCCTCAGATTCTACATGCAGAGATTAAAATAATAGTGACCTGCTGTAATACATTCCCCACAGAGATATTGTGAAGATCTGCAAGATAATGTTTGTGAAAGCACTTTATTAACTATGAAGAGCAAGATAAATATTAGTTGCTATTAATATTATCCTCTTTCATCCTATTAAGACATTTTCCTGGTTGAAGAGGTGTTTATTCCTCATGATATACAGCCATGTAAATTACAAATATATAATTGCCTCCTTGAGCTATCAATAACTAGGTTGAAGTAAAAAGTTCATCTTCTGCAGATTTTCAAAATAAAAGTATTTCTATAACACATTTTCACCACAAGATTTTAAGATTACCAAAGCCTTGTAAGATATCTCTAGCCCATTGAGAATAGACCCCTTTAATTATTGGCTATTTCTTCAAATACTAACTTCTTTATTAAATACACACACAAAAAAGAACACATGCATTCTAATCCAGAGATGGAGTATAGCTGATTTTGAGCTGAGAAAACTATAAAAATAGATTTTGAGCAAATGTTTTTAACCTCTCTATATATCAGCCTTGATTAGCTTGACAATATGAGAGGAAGACGTATTGGTAGAGATTGGAAAGAGATGACGTTAAGAGTGGGTATTTGGTGAAAAAAGGAGTAGAAACACTGGTCCCTCTAAAAACCTTTCCTTTTCTCTTTTCTTTTCTTTCTCCTCTCTTCCTCCCTCCCTTCCCTCCCTCCCTCCCTTCTTTCTTCCTTCCTTCCTTCCCTTCCCTTCCTTCCTTCTTCCCTCCCTCCCTCCCTCCCTCCCTCCCTCCCTTCCTTCCTTCCTTCCTTCCTTCCTTCCTTCCTTCCTTCCTTCCTTCCTTCCTTCCTTCCTTTCTTCCTTCTTCCTTCCTTCCTTCCTTCCTTCCTTCCTTCACTCCTTCCTTTCTTTCTCTCTCTCTTTTTTTTTTTTTTTGACAGGGTCTCACTCTTTTGCCCAGACTGGAGTTCAGTGATATAATCATAGCTCACTGTAGCCTCAAATTCCTGGGCTCAAGCAATCCTCCCGCATCAGCCTCCCCAGGAGCTAGGGCTACAGGCACTGGCCAGCACATATAGCTAATTTTTAAGTGTTTTGTAGAGACAGGGTCTCACTATGTTGGCCAGGCTCATCTCAAACTCCAAGCTTCAAGTGATCCTCCCATTCTGCCCTCCCAAGTGCTGGGATTCCAGGCATGAACCATCCAGCCCTGTCCCCCTTCCCCTGACATTTTCTGAAAGCACCCCAGAAAGTAACCATTTTTTAAAACATAAAGGACTTTTTTGTTTTGTTTTGTTTTTTGTTTTGGAGATGGAGTTTCACTCTTGTAGCCCAGGCTGGGGTACAAAGGCACGATCTGGGCTCACTGCAACTTCTGCCTCCCAGGTTCAAGTGATTTTCCTGCCTCAGCCTCTGAAGTAGCTGGGATTTACAGGCACGCACCACTATGCCTAGCTAATTTTTGTATTTTTAGTAGAGATGGGAGATTTCACCATGTTGGCCAGGCTGGTCTTGAACTCCTGAACTCAGGTGATCCACCTGACTCTGCCTCCCAAAGTGCTGGGATTACAGGCATGAACCACTGCACCTGGCCTAAAGTACCTACCTTTCAACAGGAATTTTAAACAATATTTTAATGCATTCAAAATATATACTTAAACAACTTTTTAAAGACTTCGCATGTGTTTATCCTTAACCATGTTTCCATTGAAGGGGAGGGAAAATTGACTTTCCTCCACTCTCCTATGTTCTTTGGCTGGGCTACAAATTAAATTGACATAAGACAGATTAACAGGAGAAAAACCATATTCAATTACACGCATATGCATGAGAGTCCCACAAAAATATGGGACTCCAAGAAAGGCCAGATGATTGAAGCTTATATAGCATGTTGAACTACAAAAATAAATAGGGGATTGGGGCTTTGGGGGTTTGTAGAGACAAGCTTTGGGGGAAAGTAAGGGGAGGTTATGTATTGTGAATGACAGTTGTCTTGTTATACAGATAAAATGTCTCTCAGATAATAACAGTTGTTTCAGAGCAGGCTTCTTCCTGATATGATACTTTTACTAATATAGATGTCCTTTATTGAAGTACATTTCCTTTATAAAAGGGCAGCTTTTCATAGTTTCTCCTATGCCTGCAGTTCCTCAAAATAACATGCTGAAAATGTGCCAAAGAAGTTTATTTTGGGGTAGCATATTCTGGCCTCCTATAATCATATTTTGAGGTGGTGTGTCCTGAGCCTCAACTCTGTTTTAGAAAATAAAATAGCATGAGGCACGGAAGAACTGGGGAAAGAGATGAAAACAGGTTTCACTTATACTGACAATACTTCCACACAACTAAACCTAATAGATATTTTCACAGTCTTCAATTTACTTGTCTTATAATTAGCAACCCTTTTCAGAGAAAAAAAAATGTCTAGTTCTTTGGTTTTTGGAATACCGCATTTTCCTGGATTTTTTTCCCTACTCCTATGTTTCCTTTTTCTTAATCTTCTTGAATTTTTTCTTCCTTTATTTAACCTGTAAAAGGTGGATTAAGTGATGACTTAGTTTGGAGCATTCTTTTTCTTCCAACTGCATACTTTTTAAGGGATCTCATTTTTATCCTGGGTTCTGTTAGCACTGAATGAAGATGATTCCCAGGATGCACATGAATCCAGAGCTTTCCTCTGAACTCTACAATCTTGAAATTAGCTGCCGACTTCATACATCTACTTGGATGTTTAAAACCTATTCCAAACTCAACATATCCAATGCAGGACTAATGATTTTTCCAACTAAATCAAAACAAAACCGCAACTTAAAAAATGTTTTATCAGTGTTATCATTGTTCCTTATCCTGGTGGGAATGTCATGTCACCATTCAGTGGTGCAACAGAAATAGGATTTAACATTTCATTCATTAATTTGACCTCCTGAGTGTCAGACAATGTTTTATATCTTTAGAATAACATTATCAAAGAAAACATACGAAGATCACATCCACATGAGGGGAAATAATTTTCTTTTGTCATATTTATCCATCTAACCATTATCTTTCAAGTCCTAGCATTTTACCTATCTAATGTTTTCTTAAATCCGCACAGTCTCTCAAAATATGAACATCAACTAATCTAAGCTATTTCAACTCTCATTGGTACCGTTAGTAAAATAACCTCCTGTCTGGTCTTTGTTCTTGACTCCTGTTCCTTATCATAACCATTCTTTTTTTGTGTGGCTAGGACAATTTTTACAAAATAGTAATTTCATCATGCCCTTTTCATGTTTAAAAATCCTTTCATTGCTCTCCGTTACTCTTAAACTGAGGACCAAATTACTTTACACAGGCTATAAGGCTCTGCATGGTCTGAGCCAATGTGAATATGTCCAGACAATTTTTCCTTTTTCTTTCTTCACTCTTTCTCCTCTAGCCACACCAACCTTTTTCACTTCCTTGGGAATACCATTTCTCCCACTACAGCTTTTGTGCATGCTGTTCCTCCTGTCAGAAAGGCAGGTAATCTCCACCCCCACCCTTCTTAAACAGTTAACTCCTTGTCATTAATAATTGAAGTTCATTGTTACAAGGTCAGGGAGGTCGTCTCTGAGTCCCTACACTAGTTATATTTAATTTCATAAGACTATGTACTTCATCTGAAGTACTTGAAATAACCATAATTCATGTTATAACATATCAAAATGAGAAGGAAGGGGAATATGGTTTTGATAATGGTAGAAAAGACTATCAGTATAATCTTAGTCTTGCAGATAACAACTAGAAACTTTAGAAAAAAATAAGAAGAAATCATTGAAGGCACTGAAGAGTGATAAAAAATAGATCAACTGGAGGTGAGTATACCCTTGAAGGAAGGGAAATGTTTTGGGTGAGCTTTGTATTAATGCAGCTTTCTGCCTGAGAGAATGCCCCAGGTTGCACAGCAGAGCAGAGTTAAAAAAGGATGCACGAAGCTGTGGTTTGTAAACAAATAATATGCATAAACAAAATGAGAATATCGACAAAGAGATAGAAACTGTGAAGAACCAAAGAGAACTTCTGAAACTGAAGAATACAATGACTGAATTGAAAAATTTGAGAGAGACTTGACCAGACAGTAGCAAGAATCATCAAACTCAAAAATAAGGATTTTTGAAATCACTGAGGCAGGGGAGAGAAAAAAAGAATGAATAAAAATTAAGAGAGACTGGGTGTTTATGAAACATCATTAAATGGAAGAATATACATTTGGAAGTACTAGAAGGAGATGAAAGAGAGAAAGAGAACCTTCAAGAAACAGTGGCTAATAATTTCCAAATCTGAGGAAATAAATGAACACAAAAATTCAAAAAGCTCGATAAACTGCAGTTAAGATAAATCTGAAGAGACTGACACCAAGATACATCATAATCAAACTGTTGAAACTCACAGATAATCTTGAAAGCAGCAAGAGAAAAATGACTCATAATATACATAGGAATGCCTGTTATATTATCAGCAAATTTCTCAGCAGGAATCTTGCTGGCTAGTAGGGAATTGGATCATTTATTGTTTGAATTGAATGATAGATATAGTAAAATAAATTAGCCAAAAATAGGTAGAAAGAACAAAGACAAGAACAGCAATAAATTGTATAAAAATAGAAGGAATTAATAAAGGAATAATTGCTTATTGTAAAGAATAATGTGATAAACCCTTAGAATAATTAAACAATAAAAAAGAACACAGAAATTAACAATATCAGAATTAAAAGAGGGGTTATCAACACAGATCCTAAGGCACTAAAATTCTAATAACTCAATATAAAAGTGGCTTTATGCCAACAACTTTAATAACTTCTATTAAATGGCCAAATTCCTTGGTAATGCAATTCAGCAAAAGTAGCAGAAAATGAAATAGAAAATCTACAAACCATTAAATTATTAAATATGCTGAATTTATCAAAATTTTTCATGTACAAAATGCTTAAACCCATATTGTTTCCAATGATTTATCATAACAAATATTTATATATAATATAAATATAAATTTAATATAGTAAACACACATAATAAAAGAATATATAATATTAATATATAAAGATATATATCACATGTATTATATCATCTTTATATATTATATATTTTTATAATATATTAGATATAGAATATATAGAATATTTTCAAAATATAAACATAATATTAGATATATATTTTCTATATTAGATATATATTCTGAATTTCAAATATCTATTCTTTATATGTTAAATATTATTTTTATATATTGTTCGTGTATATATATCTTCATGTATAGTATATAATATATGCCACATAATATAATGTAATATAATACAGTGTTTTTATATGTCTGTTATATAATACATTATAACTAAGTAGAGTTTTTCTCATAATAAAAGATTTGTTTAACATTTGAAAATCAATTTATATGATTCACCATATTAACTGAATACAGAATAAAATCCATATTGTTTTTTCTCTGTAAGTGAAAAAAAGCATTGATAATGTTCAATATCCATTCATAATATAAGCTCTCAGTAAACTATGAAGTGAACATAACTTCGTCTTATGGGGGGGTGTGTACATGAATGTGTATGAACATTTGCACATACACTTGTGGTATTCCTAACCTGCCAAATATATTATACTTATTGGCAAAATATCAAATGACCATCCTATTCTCTCCAACATTAGAAACAAAGCAAGACTGCTTACCTTCACTAATTCATTCATCAGTGTACTGAAGTTTCTTATTAGTGTGATAAAGCAAGAAAAATAAACAAATTAGAAGGATTGAAAAGAAAAAACTGTATTCACAGACAACGTGGCTGCTATGAAAAAATACAGGCCATGGATTTTACAAAGTAATTATTAAATCTGATAAATGAGTTTAGCAAGGTTGAAAGATACAAAATCAATTTGCTATAATCTGTTGTATTTCTATATTATAGTCACATGCATTAAAATTACAATTTTCAAGAAAGCCATTCCATTTACAATAGCACCAAGTCAAAAACAAAAACAAAAAAAATTAGGGAAAAATTTAACATAAGAAATACAAGATTCAGCAAATTTTAAAAGACCTGAATTTTAATATAAGCTATACCACAATCATGGTTGGGAAAATTCAATCTTATTAAGATGTAGTTCTCACTAAATTCATTTATATATTCCACACAATCTCAATCATTACAGCAGCAGGCCTTTAAATTGTCATTGACAAGGTGATTCTAAAATGTATATGAAAATGCAAAACTTACAGCAGAAAAAATAAGTCTGAAAAAGAACAAAATTGGAGAACTTACACAACCTAATATCAAGATTCAGTATATATAAAGCTACAGTCGTCAAGACAGTATGACCTTGGCGTAAAGATAGACAAATTGATCAATAGAATGGAACAGCAAGCACAGAGATAGATAGACCCACACTTAACACAGTCCATTGATTTTCAGTTAAAACACCAAAACAATGAAGAAAGAACAATCTTTATAACAAGTGATATTGAAACTAGTATACATGAATTGCGGGAAAAACAAGCCTTGGCCTTGCCTTTACACCACACACACACATTGCTTCAAGATGGATCAAAATAAAAGCTTCAAGAAGAAGCTCTGACCCAGCATAGGCAAACTTTCATAGACAAGACCCAGAAGTTGTTAGCCATAAAAGAAAAAAAGAAAGTGATAAATTAGATGTATTTAAATTCAGCTTTCTGTTCATCAAAATATCACGATAAAAAATGAATAAGCAATCTACATACTAGCAAAAAACATTACAACAGGAATACCTCAGAGATATTGCAGGTTCACTTCCAGACCACCACAATATTGCACAATATCGCACAATATCGCCATAAAGTGAGTTGTCAATTTGTTGGTTTCCCACATCACATAAAAGTAATGTTTACACTATACTGTAGGTTTTTAAGTGTATAATAACGTTGTGTCTAAAATAGCAATACATATTGCAATTAAATATATTTTATTGCTAAAAATTGCTAATGATCATCTGAGCCTTAAGTGAGTCACAATATTTTTGCTGGTGGAAGTGGTCTTGCCTCGATGTTAATGGCCACCAACTAATCAGGGTGGTAGTTGTTGAAGGTTTGAGTGGCTGTGGCAATTTTTAAAAATAAAACAACAATGAAGTTTTCCTCAATGTTTGACTCTTCCTGTCATTAAAGAGTTCTCTGAAGCATGCAATGTTGTTTGATAGCATTTTACTCATAGTGGAACTTTTTTCAACAAAAAATTCAATCTTCTCAAACTCTGGTGCTGCTTTATCAACTATGTTTATGCAATATTCTAATAATTTTATGAGTAGTCCACACAATCGTCACCAGGAGTGGATTATCTCTTAAGAAACCACTTTCTTTGCTCATCCATAAAAAGCAACTCCTCATCTGTTCAGTTTTTGCCATGAAATTGCAGCAATTCAGTCACATCTTCAGACTCCACTTCTGATTCTAGTTCTATTGCAGTTTCTGCCACATCTGCAATGACTTCCTCCATTAAAGCCTGGGACCGCTCTAAGTCATCCCGGAGGGTTGGAGTCAGTTTCATCCAAACTCCTGTTAATGTCGATATTTTGGCCTCCTCCCATGAGTCATGAATGCACTTTATGACATCTAGAATGATGAATCCTTCTAGATCTTGGCTAACTGCTTGGCACAGGAGGCCTAGCTTTTGGTCTCTTTAAGCTTTCATCATGCCTTCCTCACTAAGCTTAGTTTTCTAGCTTTTGATTTAAAGTGAGAGATGTGCAACTATTCCTTTTACCTGAGCACTTACATGCCATTGTAGGATTATTAAATGAACCATCTTCAATATTGTTATGTCTCAGAATAGTGAGGCCTGAGGTGAGGGAGAGAGATGAGAGATATGGCTGGCCAGTGGAGTAGTTAGACCATGTACAACAGTTATCAATTAAGTATTCTGTCTTTTAAGGGCACATTTGCTTCACTCTAAAACAATTACAGTAGCAACATCAATGATCACTGACCACAGATCACCATAACAAATATAATAATCATGAAAAAGCTTAAAATATTGTGAGAATTATCAGTGTGGCATAAACACTCAAAGTGAGCACACAGTCTTAGAAAAATAGTACCAAGAGACTTCATGCAGGGTTGCCACAAACTTTCAGTTTGTTAAAGATAAACATGATATTTTCAAAGTTCAATACAGCGAAACTCAATAAAGTGAGGTATTCCTAGGTATGTGTATATATATGTATGCACACACTCATACATATATACATGCACATATATATGATTAAGGACTGGCATCCAGACTATATCAAGAATTGCTATAACTTAGTAATAAAAAAAGATTAAAACAATACATTGGGATGAAGAAGGCAAAAGGCTTAAACAAAGATATAAAAATGGCCAATAGCCAATTAGTATATGACAAAGTCCTCAACATCATTACTCATTAAGGAAACACAAATTAAGTTCACAACGTGATACCAGTTTCCAGATATTAAATGGCTAAAATTAAAAAGTCCAACAACACAAAATATTGGTGAAAACAGGGATAAGAAACCATAAGCAATAAAAACTTCACACATGCCCTTTAGAGAGATAAAACAATACTAACAGTTTTGGGGAAGGTTAGCAGGTTTTATAGAACTATAAACATATATTCATCCTGTAATCAAGTAATTATACTCTTAGTTATTTATACAATAAAAATGAAGGCATAATTTCTTGTACAGAGTATTCATAGAATATTTATTCTTTTTTATTTTATTTTATTTTATTTTTAGTTGTTTTAAGGAGTGGAGAGTTTAATAGGCAAGAAGGACAGGAGAAGACAGAAGGAAGAAGCTCCCCGCTACAGAGACAGAGGGAGGAGGCCTCCAAAGCCAAAAGAGGAGTTCCCCACCTTCTACAGATACCAGCTAGGTATATATATACAGAGGCTGGAGGAGGCGGTGTCTGATTTGCATAGGGCAAGGAGATTGGTTAGACTAGGCACGTCATTCACGTAACCCGGGAAAAAGCTGGCCCTCCCACCCTAGCCTTTTAATATGCAAATACAGGGCACCATGAGGTTCTACACTCTTAGGGATAAGTGGGAGCTGCCATGTTGCCAGGAATATGTGGGGCAAGGGCAAGAAGGCCACGGGAATCACCATTTGGGTGAACCCAGTTTCTAATGGCTGGCGTTTGTATATTTAAGGTTGCCAGCCTGGCTCTAAGAGCTGGGGCTTTACAAGAAACTTTTCCAGAGATGCTTTAAAAAACGAAAACTTTCCCAGGACGCCTTTTCCTTTCTATCTGCCTAAAATAATTTCTTAATAACTCCTACCACATTCCCACCTGTGGAGATATCACACTAACTGCTCTCAGGGGAGTTTGAGCAATGACTCTTTCTGGCTACTTCCTGCCGAAAAAGGACATCGAATGG
Organism: Macaca nemestrina; assembly: GCF_043159975.1. Classification (NCBI taxonomy): domain Eukaryota; kingdom Metazoa; phylum Chordata; class Mammalia; order Primates; family Cercopithecidae; genus Macaca; species Macaca nemestrina. The sequence continues at coordinate 7,514,820 of NC_092126.1, forward strand.
GGAACAGCAGCTAGAGCTCCTCAGTAGAATGGCATGTCCATGTGTGGTTCAGTTTGCAGCATCATTTGGAGTTTGACTGCTTCTAGGCAAGAAAAAACAATTGGAGTTATAGTATTGCGTGTATAGGGTCCAAATATCAATACAAGACATATAAGCAATAGAGGGCTTAATAAAGGGGTTAATCAATTCCATGAAGATGGGAATTCATCAAAGAGGGGTTGTAGCCACTCAGGGCTGAAGTTAGCATTTTCCCTGAGCCTGTTAATAATTTTGATTTCATTATTAAGATTTTTTAGGTTTTCCTTTATAAATTTTCCTTTACTATAAGTGTTAATCCAAAAGCAGCATGTTTCATTTAAAAGTGCATTACCAAATCCAGTAAAAAGTCCTAGCAAACTTAGTGATAGTAAAGCTTTTATGCTTCCTTTTTATCAGTTACTATTATCCCAGTTATAAGGATAATAATTAAGCAAAATATGACAGCAATGGAAACTCTTTGTGCAATATTTTAGTTAGAAGGTGCTACCCTATTGCAAATAGTACCCTACTGCAAATAGTACAGTGAGTATAACAATTTCCACAAGTGTGGTGTAGTAGATAATTTCCATTTAAAATTTTACTTGCTAAGATATAGAATTTTCTTTGGGGGGTGTCTATGAAGTTTCTTGGCCTTGTTTTCCCAAACAAAGAAACCTTTGGGTTACGGACACCCTATTCACTGGCATTACTTGGCACGATTTGCAAGATAATTACCCAGAACTAGCATATTTATTCACATTTTTATGTTACTCATCCCTTTTTCTTTTTTCCAAGCTGCAGATTACCACTTGATTCACAGGAATAACCAGAGTTAGTCTAAAATGTAGGCAAAGACTTAAAAACAACTAGACCAGGATTTAATGACAAATGTATGATAAGTTTTGGAACACAATTTTTCCCTCCAGTTTTCATTTTTAGTAAAAGCAAATTATGAATAAACTTTAGTCTTATACTTGTCCTGGTTATTTGCATAAAGTTGAGCAAGCATGTTTATTTCTACATAGGCCTTTTGGATTGGGTTTGACGAAACTCTGTTCCACAAGGAATTTCAGATAAGACTTTTAGAGCCAAGCCCAGCCATAGGTTTATAGCCTCAGATACTTGTGAGTTGGGTGATCCTCTCCTCTTGGGGTCCATAAACTCAGAGCTTCCAGACCTGCTAGAAAGTGACTTTTCTTACTGATCACAGTTTCAGAACCCTGTGCGAGGACTGTGTAGACAAGATATGAGGCCAGGTTTCCCCAAGGGGCTTTTATTGGCTCTGCCATGTCAAGCTTGATTTCTCAAAGGGAAACACACCATTTCAGTTAAAGCCTCGGTAAAATAGCCAGTTTTTTCAATTGTATGCTGTTGACAAAGAAAAATGGATTCTTATTGCACTGATGCAAACAACTGTATTACCATAAGTTAAGAGTACTTACAAGTAGTCTTCAAATTTTAGAGGAACCAGGCAGAGAAAAGTAAACATGCTCTGAATTTTGTCTACAGGAGTATATCTTACTCAATCATTAAAGGCTGTAAATAGTTTAAAGTAAGTTTCCTTGACTCTGAAGAACAAAACAAGGATCAGCTATATTCCAAGCAAAAGTTAAAAAGGTTGCTTAAACTTTCTGAGTGCATTTCACTTAGTTAACTCTTGTTTTGCTTGATATTTGTGAACATTTCAGTTCATTATGAGTCCCATACGTTCTTTTTCTATTCCCATGTTACAATTTTTAAAGTTATTAAAATCCTGCATTTGAGAACACCTGTTAAAGTCCTTAATATAACTTGATTACAAACTGTTTTTTGAGAAGGAACAAAGCAAGATAACAATTGTCTGTGGATGACAAAATTTCCAGGACAGCTACAGTTAAAAATATAACTGACAAAGAAGCTTACTTATCTCCATGGTTTACAGTAACTCTACCCTTAATTAGGATTGATAGCATATACTTAGACATTAGAATTTTAGAAATCCCATACGATTTTTGGACATATATTAGTATTATTCACCAAAATGTAACTTAAAGGAGATTGAACATCATTTTGGCAATCTCATGTGACTAAAAATGTCAGCTAATCCTGTATACCTCTTTTCTGAATGTTTCAGGGGTCTTCTGATCTATTCAAAAAGCCAGGCCTTAGGAAGGACAATGTCCGATTGTCATAAATTATTTTGCCGAAATGATGACTCAGAAGGCAAAAACCTTTTATTAGCCTTTACTATGACATAAAAATCCTGTTCAAAGACAAATTTTACCCCTGCATTAGTTTATTAATGTTAATCCCAATTTGTTTAAATGAAACATTATAGATCATGTCATTTTATTTTAACCAATTTGACCATAAGGTGAAATTTTTACTAACCTTTTATAACCCTTTTACTAAAGGGAAAATTAGTGTCTTAAGACCTCCTTGCTATGCCTTTATTTCAATTTATGAAAAGACTGTCTAGATGCTATCAGAGAAGACAGTATAGTGCTTCTGTGATGCATTTTATTACAAGGCAACCCAAAGCCAATTGGCTATTTTGTAATTAGCTCATCCTTGATGGGAGTCTCATCTCCCAGTGGGAGGTGGGGATGTTTATTTATCTTCCAGGTGGCCAAGAGCATGCTTCTCTGATATATAACTACGATTAGCCACCCCTGAAGTATATTTCCGACATCGTTGTTACACACCAAAGCTCTCTTATAATGTTAAGTAATTTCTGATACCCCCAAAACTTAAAACCATTATATAACACAATGCAAAACAGAGCAGAGCCTTTGATTTTGAGAAATATCTATCTGCTTTCAATTCTTGGTGTTTCATGAGGAAAACAGAGCTTTTCCCCCAAAACAGGGTCTGTAGCACCTCCTCTGTTTTTTTTCCCAGGTGTTACATGCTACCAGAAGTTATCTTAGGGTCTTTCGTGCATGCATGAAGAGTGGTTAAGACAAAAAAAATGGAGAAAAATAATGCAGTCGACTGAGAAGAAAAGAGCCTTTATCCAGAAAAACAAGATTCAAGAAGAGAAAAGCATAAAGGTCTTTTAAATATACCTATAACTTGAATATCTGCTTTTAATTAAACTAAGTGCTCTTTAAGAAAATCTTTTTAAATCCCATGTTACTTCAGCCACACCAAACAGTTAAGATTTTCAGCTTTTGAACTTTACAACAAATAACTTCACAGGTGAAACCAATGAGCCTTAATTAGGTTATGACTTAACCACTAGTGTACAAAGTATTTTTAAAGGAGTGACAGGCAGCTTTTGAAAATTGCAAAATTGTGACTCTGACAGTGAAAGAGATTTGACTGAAAGAAATACATTGTTTCCAGCCCCCAAGCTGTCCTTGCTCATCCCTGTGCGTAGGCTGAACCAACTTTGGGAGGAGCCTGGTTTACAGTCTACAGTCTAAAACAAAGACGATAACAGCTTCTTCCCAAGATATACTTCCCTCTTGCCTGGGGACCAGACCAAGAAACTAGCCACAGTATTAGAAACCATGGCCCAGGAGCCATGCAGCTGGAGGTTATGAGATTTTGACCTAAACTGCTCTCAAGATTAGTGCTTAAGATATTTTGTAAACCCTGCCCTTGGTGGATCAGCTGGCACCACGCAGATTGACAAACTGGCTTATCTGATTTAGCATGAGAAGACAGCTACCATTGTAAAATGGCAGAGACTAAAACAAAGTACTGCCAGGCAGTCACAGATTGTGTTCCCAAGGACGTGAAATGAGATGGAGGCCTGTAGCCAAGTTTGTTACTGACCATTTTGTTCAGAGGTATTATATTTTATATAATACTAATACAGTTGAACTTATTTTTACTAGAAAAATTTGTGTTTTCTCGTTTTTTATCTTCCAGCCTTTCCTGCCCTCTGTTGGATTGATAGAATTGTCTTTTTTGTCTGTACTGTCTATATTTTCCCCCTTTTTTTTTTTTTTTTTTTTTTGAGATGGAGTCTCGCTCTGTGGCCCAGGCTGGAGTGCCATGGCATGATCTTGTCTCACTGCAACCTCCGCCTCCCAGGTTCAAGCAATTCTCTGCCTCAGCCTCCCAAGTAGCTAGGATTACAGGTGCCCACCACCACGTCTGGCTAATTTTTGTATTTTTAGTTCAGACAGGGTTTCACCATCTTGGCCAGGCTGGTCTTGAACTCTTGACCTCGTGATCCACCACCCCCTCCCTTGGCCTCCCAAAGTGCTGGGATTACATGTGTGAGCCACCACACCTGGCCTATTTTCCCTCTTATTCTATTGCTTTTTAAGTTAAATATTTATGTTATTTTAGTGGTTTCTACTGTATTTTAATATACCTATTTGATTGATATTCGTCGGATAAACTAAATAATGTTTCTATCTCTCTCCCAAACAACAAGAAAACCTGAGTTTAACAACCATCTTAATTTCTCCCCTCTGGGCTTCCATATTATTATCTGGTATTTTAATTCCACAAATGCTAAATTATTATTTTTAAAATTTACATTGAATACTTAAGTTTGTTTTCAATACTTTTTATTTCTTTACTCATGTTTGCTTCTTACATATTATTCCTTCCTTCTGGCTTTACTGTCTTTCTTGCTTAAGTATATTTCCTTTTTGTAAATTTCATGGATAATGCTTTCACTCAGTGTTTGCTTTTTAGAAATGTCTTTATTTTATCGACTGATGTGAGTTATAGTTTAGCTGGGTATCTAATTTGGGGACAGGTTTTTTTCCCTCAACACCTCAACACTGGAATAATATTATTCCAGAAGCAGAGTTTCTTCAATTTTTGCTGGTAAGAAGTTCACCGATGGTCAAAGCTACTTACCTCTATATTATGATCATTCTTTTTCTTTTATATTGGTTTGGTTTCTCTTTTGATTATTTTGAGCATTATAAACACAAAAAAAATACTTCTCTCTCTCTTTCCTGCGATTCCATGCATATGAATCTTCCCATTTGGCAAGTCTGTTGTTTGTCTGCTTTTGATATTTGTAAGAACATCTTCAGTGGTCAGCTTCTTAAGGAGTCTTATGCAAATACTGAATACTGTAAGTTTCTCCAAGGGAGCAGTTTTATAGCTGTCTCTGCCTAGGTCCTATGGTGTTTGCTAGTTCTAATTTTTATGTCAGTGTTTTTCCTTAGGGTTTTAGATAGTGTAAATTTGAGCTCCACAGAGGTAAAGGACTAGTATCTCAATTGCTCTCTTTTTTTGTAATTTTTCATTTTATTTATTTATTTTTAACTTTTATTTTAACTTCAGTAGCACATGTACAGGTTTGTTATATAGGTAACTCATGTCATGGAAGTTTGTTGTACACATTAATTTGTCACCCAGATAATAAGCCTATTACTCATCAGTTATCTTTCCTGTAAGATCTCAGTCTCTTACTGGTGACTTTGTTCATGCCTATGACCTCAGGTTTTAATGGTAAGTGGGCAGGGATTTCAGAGATTTTAGGACCCCGTGTATATACAAAGCAGCACTTATTTTGGCTTCTCATTTGTACTAAGAGCCCAGCTATCGTCTCTATATGTGGGAACTGAAGTCTTGGCTAGTTTTTGCATGTAGCATTAAATGTTTAAGCTACTAACGCATACACCCCTACTCTCCCAGAGGCTGTGTGACCTCTTGCTCATTGCTGTTGCTCTGGGCTTAGTTTTCATTTCTGGCCTCTGAATATTTCTCTTTCTTACTTTATCTTTTATTTAATAGTTTAATTTATGTTAAATATATTACCCAGCAATGCTATGTGTCCAGCATAAGAACAAGGACTTCTGCTCTATTAAGTCTGGCATTTAGCTCAGAGGTCTGGCATTCCTGTTTGCTCAGTTCCTGACTCTTTTTCAAGTGTCTTCTTATTTATGCTCCTCCCGCCCAAAGCTATTTTTTTTCCTCTATGTTTTCCTATTCAAATTCCAAAGGAAGATGATCTAACTGGCCTTTTCAACAGCCAGTGCCCCTGTGAGCAGATATTTCATGCCAGACTACTTTGTATGGCAGCAGCCAGTGAATGAATTTGCGGCTCTTGGACCGTTCACATTAGTGAACTCAGTCAAAGAACAAACTAAGTCAGCTTTTCTTAGTAGAGGTGGTAGGTTGGGATTTGAAAAGATGTTAGGGGTGGTAGGCACTGTCATTAACATATCTAATATATCTTGTAAGGTTTGAACTAATGGAATGAATAATAGCTTAGATGTCACTTAAGAAATAAGAGTGTGTGTCACATGATAAATATGTAAAATTATTTGTTACAAGAGTACATACATCAATGAACGAATTACTTGTGTTTTCATATGGGCTCTTCATTAATTTGATCTGAGCAAAATTCTCTGTCCCCAATTTCCCAAATATAAAATAGAATAATATCGGCTCTGCCTACTTCACAAGCTGTTATGAGAACAGAATCACAAAGAGGTAGACTATGTGGAAATATTTTGAAACTGTAAAGTGTTATATAAATGTGATTTATTGCTATTGCCTTTGCCATAACATAGCATTTTAATTCACAAGAGTTAAACACATATTTTAACTCACAAGACCATTTTGATAGTCTTATAATCAGCAATGATAAAATAATACAGCTTATTAATCATCAAACAGTTCTTGATCACATTTCATCATCACAGTATGTCAATGATATAAAAATATAAGCAACCACTTAAGAATCATGTTTATTTGAAATGTTATGAGGCAGCCTCATTTGTGTGGAAAATTTACTATTTTATTTTATTTGTGATGGAGTTTCCCTCTGTCGCCCACGCTGGAGTGAAGTGGTGTGATCTCGGTTCACTGCAATCTCCACCTTCCTGGTTCAAGCGATTCTCCTGCCTCAGCTTCCCAAGTAGCTGGGATTACAGGCATGCGCCACCACACCTGACGAATTTTTGTATTTTTAGTAGAGATGGGGTTTTGCCATGTTGGTCAGGCTAGTCTCAAACTCCTGACCTCAGATGATCCACTTGTCTTGGCCTCCCAAAGTGCTAGGATTATAGGTGTGAGCCACTGCGCCCGGCCTGTGCAGAAAATTTAGATGTTGAACCCGGATTTATCTGGTTTTCAAATCCTGGTTCTGCCACTTGTTATCTGTTTTATCTTGAACAAGTTAGTTTTTCTGAATTTTGGTTTTCTCATCTGTGAAATGCAGATAATTATCCTGCCTCTTGTTGTTGAAATGGTATAATGTATGTGAGTGAGAGTAGGTAGATCCTACTACTTTTCATTACCCTTTCTTTCTTCAGCCAGTCCCCTGCAGCCTCCCACACACAATACTTTATAGCAATTTCAAGGATGAATAGATTGAAAAGAACTATGTAGTAGGAAGAAATATTTATTTTTAAAGGAAATCAATGTCCATAAACACAGCTATTTATAAGGCACATAGTTATGGCTTTTCTCATCGTTTTTATCAATTAAGTCATGCGAAATGTGCTCGAAAAGATGGGTCACTGTCTGCAGTTATTAAACTTGATGACCAGTCGCTACAGCCTGTTTCATGCAATTAATGTAATTCCCTGAATAGATAAATATAATTTTTTGAATCAAATATCCAACCTAGAATTTTCCAGATTAAGGTTTGCATAATAAAACAATATGGTTTGTTATGGACATGCTATTGAGTATGATTTTGTTATAATTCCAGAGGAAAAGGTTTTGTTGTCTTCATTACTTCTCTTTTAATTCTTCAAAAGACTGTATATTTCACAAACATCGCTAATAGGATATGTTTTCAATCTGTTTTTCAAAATTTGAAAATAATTATGGGCTGGGAGCAGTGTCTCACACCTGTAATCCAGAACTTTGAGAGGCCCAGGGAGGTGAATCACTTGAGGTCAGGAGTTTTGAGACCAGCCTGGCTAACAAGGCAAAACCCCGTCTCTAATTAAAAATAGAAAAATTAGCTGGGCATGGTGGCTTGTGCCTGTAAGTCCAGCTACTCAGGAGGCTGAGGCACGAGAATTGCTTGAACCCAGGAGGCAGAGTTTGCAGTGAGCTGAGATCGTGTCACTGCACTCCAGCCTGGGCAACAGAGTAAGACTGTGTCTCAAAGGGAAAAAAAAGGAAGTAATTATGCAGTGTACTTGCAAAAGTTTTCTCTGTGCCTTTTGTGTGTAACCTTTCACTATTCTGTTCTGGATTGTGGCTGAATTAACAATTGATTAGTTAATTGATTTATAGCTCTGAATAAAAAATTGAAATTCCTGAATAAAATATATTGAAAGCTGTTCCTAAAGGTAATTGGTTTGATAAAATATAATTGGAAGCAGACTTCCTTTGAAATATTTTGACTTTAAACTTTTCTTTGTTTCTCTCAAGGGCAGGTTTTGTCTTCAGGCTGTGTGACTTGTGTTGAATATGGGCACTGTCATAACTGAATGAACTTTTAATTGTAGACTTTGGGTGGCTTTCAAAAGGAAGAAAAATTTCTCCCTAATTATCTTGGACTAATTATCTCTGCATTAATGATTTGACTGCTGTTATTCATTATACGGGAAGCATAAATAGAGGGTTAGAGCTAAGGAGAACGGTTGTAGGCAAGGTCTTTTCTCTTTACTCTCTGAGACTTACTTTTTCTGTAATGGATCCAAGAGGAGCTTGGGTTTTGATTATTGGACACCGAACTTCTGACTCCCTGATCATATAAAGTGATTTTATTAGTTGTTATGTATTTATATGATTCTGTACTTTTCCTTTTCTGACCTTGCATTCACCCTCCTAAGCACGACAACACTTTGACCCAGCCCTCTAGGACTTACGGTCAGTGAAATAAAACTTTGGACATCCCCTGTCTCTCCTCTGTAACTTTCCTTCTTTTCTTATTCTAACTTAAACTGATTTGCCCTTGAAGATACTGTTTCTCCTCAAGCCCTCTCATGTAGCGTGACTATTTTCTTCCCACACCCCTTGCACAATTGGTGTAGCAGTAAAATAAATGTTGTGCTTTCTCATTCTTGCTGTTTCTAGACCATTGTCATTCCCTCCTCTACAAATTTTTACAGCTTAAAATTTGATATATATCATCCATATTGCCACCTGAATCCAATCAGGAATTGCATCTCTGAATGCAAGAAATCAGTCATCTGCTATCCCTGATCCCTTCTCCTTATTTCATGATTTGAAAACCTTGTTTACTGACATTATCTCATTAATGTTGCCTTAATTGTTGGTAATTGGAATATTCACATAGGTTATACTTCTGATACTTTGGCTTCTCAATTTCTTGATCTCCTCCCTTATAATGGTCCTGTTTTCAGTCTACCTCACTTCCTCACTGCCACTATCCTACACTTAATGTTACGATGCTAAAGAATTTCAACTTCTTCACGATCTCGGTTTCCAGCATCCCATTCACTCCATCAGCTCACCTTCCTAGCACACTTGACCTAGTACTGTAATTCCAATAATCCTTTGACATGACCAAGGCCTCCAATCTACTGGTGTTACCATGTTTCACAATTTCTAAACTCTCTTATGTCCTCACTTTACTTTTATATGGCTTAAATTCCACAGCCAATCAACATAATCATGCTTGGCATGCATTTTCAATTCCCATCCTAGTTAAACCCACCTCTCCACCTACTCACCACCTGCATATGTGCAGACAAATGTGATGGAGAAAAACACACAACCATTCAGACTGGTCTCATATCAATTATATGGCCACTGTTCTCATTTAGACCCTCATTTTTCTCCAGAAATAACACATTTCCCTGGACTACTCACCCTCTGACTTTTCTAGATGACTTTTTCATACCTGTCTCATATCTTATATCCACCACATCATCTTTCATACCCACTGTAGTCTGATTATCTTGATGATTTTTAAAAATTTGGAAATCAGATGAGACTGCACTCTATCATCTCTCAGTTTACTTCAGTAGCCTCTCAACTTTGTTTCGGTTTTTCTAGTTATTCTCTACAGAACAGGCAGAGTTATCTTGCTAAACTATAAGGCAGACCATATTACTCCTCTGCTCAGATCCCCCAAGAGATCCCAAAGCTGCATATCTTCTGTGTCCCTTAAATCTCTTTTGTTCTTCTCTACCCTGTTTTATGTCATAGGACACTGTACTTCTTAGGTAGCACCTGTCAGACTTTTTATCTCTGGATTATGGTTGGATTCAACACTGAGGACACCAACCAGAGATTGGTGGGCAGGAGAGTAAGATCTAGGTATTCCCCCTGCTTCTATCTGGTCAAATGTTGGCTGTGTCCGTCTGTGGAAGACCACAGCTGATGCCCCATTGCCCACTCCATGAAGATATCCCTGTTTTCTTATAACTACTCCATCCTCTTGCCACTTTAGGCCTACGGAAGTGATGTTTCTGACTATACTAGTACGGGGTACTATACTGTCTCATACTGGGTTTCCTAAACTTTGTCCACACATCGGAAAAAAAATTTTTTGAACTATTCTTACATACATGGTATATGTATGCCATATGTTTTCTTCTGGGGCTACAGAGATACATTTGCCACTTCATGTGACGCTAAATGAAAAGTCCCTACCGTGGCCTACAGGGACATACGTTAGTGCCACCCCACTCTAAAACCTCTGACTTCATTGCCTACTCCCCCACATGATCCATGTACACTAATCTCAGGGTTCCTTGCATTGGATTTTTGACATTTTAGGGATTTTACACTTGCTGTTAAGTCTGTTTCTTCTCCCCGACCCTTAAGATCTTCACTCAAAAGATCTTCACCCATCTTTGCAGTGGGGCCTCCTAGGAATATGATTTAAAATTGAGAGTCCTTTGCCGGCACTCCTCAGTCCATGCTATCTATCATATAGCAAGCTCTATATTTTACTTATTTCGTTTGTTTATTATCTGTCTCTTGCCACTAAAATGTAAGCGAGCTTGAATAGAGGAGGGAATTTGTGTTTTATTCACTGATGTGTTCCCAGTTTCTATAATAGTTCTTGGCCTTGAGTAGGTATTCAATATTGTTGAATGAGTGAATGAATAAAAATACAGAAAAGGCCGGGTACAGTGGCTCACGCCTGTAATCCCAGCACTGTGGGAGACTGAGGCAGGTGGATCACCTGAGGTCAGGAGTCAAGGCCAGCCAGACCAACATGGAGAAACCCCGTCTCTACTAAAAATACAAAATTAGCTGGGCGTGGCGGCACATGCCTGGAATCCCAGCTACTTGGGAGGCTGAGGCAGGAGAATCGCTTGAACCTGGGAGGCAGAGACGGCAGTGAGCCGAGATCACACCATTGCACTCCAGCCTGGAAACAAGAGCAAAACTCTGTCTTGAAAAAATAAAAAAAAAAAAATAATGTAAAAAAAAAAAAAACACAACAGGAAAAATGCTATAAGGGATTTAATGGGAAAGAAAATATTTTTTGCTGGAAGTATCAGAAAAATTGTGTTTGAACTGTACCTTGAGAGTGAACGTGTGAGATGAGTAGGAGGGTTTTCCCAGCAGTAACAGCTTGAATACGGCCACAGTGATGGAAAAGTCCTCAAAAAATGCCAAGTCATTTATTTGAATTGGAATGTTGAGCGCATATATGGAAGCACAAAGAACTCAGTTTTTGAAGATCGTCTAAGGCTAGAGAATGGAATGTCCTAAATTTGGACTAAAACAAACCAAAACAAATATATCTTTTAGGAAGTAAGGGGACACAGTCTTTGAGAGTTAAAGTGTCATGGTCAGTGTGACAGGCTCAAGAAAGATTGATTTGGTGATGGAGGTACAGAGTTTGAAGGGGAAAGAATGGAGTGATTAAGGGAAACTGAAAGCGCTTTTGAGAGATTATGAGCCCTGAACTGCAGCAGTGGTGATGAGCCTGGGAAGAAAGGCTGCAGGATGTGTCATTTTGCAGGAGTTTACTGACCCATAGAGGATAATTTACACTATTCAAGGCATTTGGAAGAGCCGATCTCTTAATTACCAACTGTACCTAAATCAACACAGCACATTATTTTATTTTTACAATACCATTTGTATTTTAAGTCAATAAACAGATTTTTTTTTCTCTCATAATTCACTAGCCAGAGACACTCTGCGGTACACTGTAGGTAGAGAGTATTTATCAGAGCTTAGTGTCCTGTCCTTTTGGGCCTATTTCATAGCAAGATCACAAACAGAACATCTGCCAATGAGCATGATGCTGATCTAGCATCAGCTGTTATGCAGATAGAGAAGGGCAGGGATGTGAGTCCTTAATGTGAGGGTAGCAGCCAGGTCAGGGACGGCACAGCTGGGGCTCTTTTCACCCCTACTCCATCACAGACCATCTGTCCTGAAGTAATGCCAAGGGCCAAATTTAGTGGTGCTGGATGTGGTGTTGGAAGCCTCTGGATTCCAATATTGAAATTCATTTCATACAGTAATGAGCAAAAGACTAAAATGGTGCCTTTAATAAAACATTACATCTGTGATAGAGGGGAGATGAAACAAAGCAAGATGCAAGGTTTTATTACTTAGTTCCTGATGAGAGTAGCCATGACAATGAATTTATTTAACGAAACATTAATAGAAAAATTGCCATGTACTAATCACTATGCTAAGTGCTCAGATTAGAGATTCAATAAATAATATTTCTTCAGGGGAGCTTACAGAACAGCAGGTAAAACAGATATGTAGCAATTTATAACTTAATACCAGAAGTATTAGGAATAATACAAGGGTAAGAAACATCTAATTCTGCCTGGGAAATGTTTGAAGGGTTTAAAAACATTTGGGCTGAACTTGAATCATTGTAAAAGTTCTTATGTGGAGGGGAAAAGGAACAGACATTCCAAGCATAAGTAACTTTGGCAAAGCACGTGGACCATAAAAGTACTTGGCATTTTCTACAAACAGAGTGGTCGTGTACACGTAGCTTATATTCTTGGGATTCTTGGGGAGAGGTAGGGGGAAAAACTGTGACCTTTTGAAGAAGCAATTGACCAGGAAGAGTGGAAAAGTTGGGGCATCTCTGAGATTTGGTTTGATTTTGTGCAACTCAACTAGCATGTTATGCACTTACAGGGAACATCAGACTCTTTAGATATCTGATTTTTGCACTACCTGAAAGGGGTTATGGATTGTGCCTTGATACACACAGAAACTTCACTATTTTAACACAGTCTTCTAGAATATCAGAGATGGAAACTCACATAGAGATCCTTGAATTGTATTGATGGATAATTATGTCATATGCCTTGCTTGAGATCCCATAATAAAGGAATTATAGTTTGGATTAGAACTCAGGTTACTTAACTCCTGAGATGTTAGTGTTTATACACTATGCAATTTCAAAACCAGCCTTTATTTATTTATTTATTATTTTTAGTATAATGAAATATATGGACATATATCACAAAGAGAAGCTTGCTATGGTTTGTATGAGTAAGAGAACAGCATAAAGCTGTTCAGAAGACAAAAGGTAACATTTCTTTTCATTCTCATTTACAAACTAGTTACCTTGGACCTTGAGATTCAAACTGGTTCAGAAAAACTAGAAGCACAAGAGTCAAACTATGCATAGATCTCCTGTAAACTTAATGTATTTTCTCAGAGTTACTGGTCTCAGAGAGTGACAGAAAACAGATAAGGAAAAACAGAAGTTAGCTATTTAGCTTTACAAGTAAGAAATGCATGTTAACGGGAACTAGGTCTAACAGACAAGGATATTTATGATTCCTTTCAGAAGCCTCTCACCTTTTACATATTCTTCCCAATATAACTAGACCCTCCTGCTGTGTGTATGTGTATATGGAGAGGTAAGGAAGTTATTTAAGTATTAGTCAGTAAGTTAAAAATATATAGAATTATAACCCCATCCATTTGGGGTACTCTAAAGCCTGACATACAGAGAGGAGAAATGACTTGGTTATTAATATATAACCATTTCAATTCAGAGCGAAGACAAGAATCTGTATTTTTTTTTCTTCGGAGAAAGCAATTACCTTTCTTTGAAAGCTCATGCTTACTTTTGCAGTGGCTGCTTTTTAGAGTAAACCCATTTTCAATCTCTCTAGAGATGAGCTCAGGATAAAAGTGATATTTCAGTACCCAGACTCCAGACCAAGAATATGGCTAACAAACCCCAACCACCCTATCCTTCTCCAGTTCCAGAGACTGCCTTGTATCTAGAGCAGAGCAAAGGAGAGAGAAATTGAGAGAAAGAGAGGAATGGCAGAACGTTACAGTATGTAACTTTCCCCCATTCTGTAGTCTTTCAACAGGCAAAAGAAATGACCTAACCAGAACGAGACAGCTCTCATTTGAGTTGTGGCACCACTGCAGGCAGTTGATGACCATGTCAAGGATGAAATAAGGAAGGGTAAGGGCTAGGTCCACTTTTCTGGACCTTGATTTATTCAACTGGAAAATAAATATTTGTATATGTTACTGCAGTGACTTTAAAATATGTTAACACATTTTTTGATATTTCTCCATCCAAGAGGTGGAGCTGAATTCCCCAGCTCTTGAAAATGGGTTGGACTTAGAGAATCATTTCTAACAAATAGAACACTACAGAAGTAATAATATATCACTTTTGAGGCTAGGTCATAAAAAGCATTTTGGCCTTGCCCTCTTGGATCACTTGCTCTGGGGTAAGCCAACTGATGTGTTATGTGGATACTAAAGCATCCCAATAGGGAGATTCATATGACAAGAAACTGAGACTTCCTACCAGCTTCCATGTACCTGCCCTTGGAAGTGGAGCTGTCAGATGACCACAGTCCTGACCAACAATTTGACAGTTTCTTCAGTTAGTAACTGAGCAAGAACCATCCAGCTAAGCTTCTCTCAAATTTCTGACCTGTATATACTGTGAGGTAATAAATATCTGCTGTTTTAAGCTTCTATAGGGCGATTTATTTATGGAATAAATACAGCCCTTTTCATACTTCTTACTTTTTCAGGACTGTGATTTTTTTTTGTAGTCTCCACCCCTTAGAGCGATATGAAACTGCACTAAATCTTTCCTACCTAAAGTTTTTAGGTATGAAAGATTGGACCATGTGCTCTGAAAAGTTCTCCAGCATTTAACAGGTTAAGGAATTTCTCTCAGATCTCTTCATTTCCTCCACATGTCTCTTATAATAAACAACTAACAACAAAAATAATACCACTACCAAGCATGTGCTTTACATGTTTTTTGAGATTAACATTTATGATATAATTTTACCCTTACAACAATCCAGTGAGGTAGATATTCTATGATTCCCATTTTATATATGAGGAAACTGAGAACTTGAGAGCAAAAGTATGCTATTAAAAGTCATACAGTTAGTACAACTAGTATTCCAATTCATATCTTCTGACTCCAATTTAATATATCAAGAACACAATGGAAATCACCAACTTTATTCCCTGACACTCACTGCACATTATAGCTATAATGGCCTGATATTAGAAAGTTTTTACACATCTTGCTTCCCTTTTACATTACTGATATTTGGAAATGAGTGAAGAATATTTTTCTATTCTCCTTTTTTCTTTTCTTTTTTTTTTTTTTTTTTTTTTGAGACGGAGTTTCGCTCTTGTCACCCAGGCTGGAGTGCAATGGCGCAGTCTCAGCTCAGTGCAACCTCCAGTCCACAGGTTCAAGTGATTCTCCTGCCTCAGCCTCCCGAGTAGCTGGGATTACAGGCACCCACCACCACGCCCAGCTAATTTTTGTATTTTTGGTAGAGATGGGGTTTCTCCATGTTGGCCAGGCTGGTCTCAAACTCCTGACCTCAGATGATCTTCCCACCTCGGCCTCCCAAAGTGCTGGGATTACAGGCGTGAGCCACCACATCTGGTCCCTTTTCCCTTTTGGCTGTTCTTAGAAGTCATTTGTCTTTGCCCAAAACCATTTCCTCATAAACACTTTGTCCTGTTTAAGATGACTGATGATATGGATGTCATAAATACTAGAGTCCTGGCCTCCTTTGGCTACCCAGTTCAGTCTCTACACTGATTATTTCTCTCATTTTATTATCTTTATTTTGTGTTCTCATATTTTATGTAATTTCATAATAAGATATGAAAATAAATGACTCAATTCCAGTATTTGGCAATGAGTTTTAAGTTTTGTATATTAAGAAAATGATTATTCACAATATTAGAAGTTCTTTTACCTTTTAAATATGTATTTATTATGTAACATCATTTATTTCTCATTGAAACATATGCAAACTTAAGACAGTTTTCCTATATCAGAGCACATATCTAGATCAATATGGGAGATTTAGTAGATTGAGATGGACCCCAGATACGTGTAATTTTTTAAAAGATGATATTCAATTCTAGTTAAGAACCACTTGCCCAAGTTATTTCAAAACACAATGCTAAATGATAAATGAATTGCAAGCATGTGATACAGTTTTTGACAGTAGAAAATTAATATGTTATATATGTCTTTGAGTCTTAAATATACATACATTTTTTCTTTTTTAAAAAATAAAGCAATGAAGTATTAAAATTCCCATTACCTGGGTGAGTTAAGTTAAAAACAGCTCATGATCTGATTTCAAAGTTTAGTTTGAATCTTCTTTCTTCCCATGAGCTAATTTCTAAGTCATTTTTTTCATTTATATATTTTGAAATGATTAAACTGTTCAAGAAAAAAACTTTGTGAATTATTTTCTAAGGGATTTTGAGTGTGTCAGTAATCTTGCTACACTAAGAAATAATAGTTTTTTTGGTTCAACATTATAACTTAGTAACATAGACCAAGATTCATTAAGCACCAATCTTTGCCAAACCAAAGAGAGTCTTTTTTCATGATCAAATGATTCCATACACATTAGAGAAGTCATATAAAAATTCAAATCTTTAATGCAATCAGAGGGAATCCAAAGGTAGAGAGAGCAGATGCACAGATACCACAGACTTCGTAATACTCACACCAGTTTTGTCTCTTCCTTCATTTGAGCTTTAGCACGTTCATTTTGAATCCCCTATTTAGCTCTTCAGATAAATGGATCAAGGGATGCTTTCTAATGACTGTGTTTCATGCTCTGCTGTGTTCTAAATGTCTTCACTTCTTCTGAGGCTCCTTTGATATCCAAAATGAAATGGCTCATTTACAGATCGTTTGAGCATCACATTCTTAGGGAACTAACTAAAGCTACTGAATGGAAGGTAACCAAATACAGTAACTTTCAAATTTTTAAGCATGCTTTCTCTTAGCCAGAAGCTGTGATTATTATTATGCATTCCTTCAACAACTTTTCTTTGGGGAACACTTACAAACAAGGTGTACTTTTCTGCATGCTGTTTTATCTTGATACCTTGGCAAACTCAGGTGGAGTGCTGGTAGCAAAGTTCTTTTTTTTTTTTCATTATCAAAGTATGTGACATATCTCAGTTTGAAGATTTCTTACCTCTTCAGGCTTCCGAAATATGTTATTCTCATCACATTTGTAGACAAAGATGACGGTATGTATTCACCAAGTTCATTTCATTTTTCTCTTTCGAGGCATAGGAAAACTACATTTTCTGTCCTTTTTTATGATTAAAGCAGGACCTCAGAGCTAGTTCTGGCTAATGAATTGTAAGTGAAAGTAATGAGTGTCATATTTCAGCTGAAGCCTAGCACAACAGGAAGCCACACATTTCAGATGGCAAAGCATAAAAAATGTAAGCTCTGGGCTGGGCACGGTGGCTCACGCCTGTAATCCCAGCACTTTGGGAGGCTGAGTCAGGCAGATCATGAGGTCAAGAGATCGAGACCATCCTGGCCAACATGGTGAAACCCCGTCTCTACCGAAAATACAAAAATTTAGCTGGGCATGGTGATGCACACCTGTAGTCCCAGATACTCAGGAGGCTGAGGCGGGAGAATCACTTGAACCCGGGAGGTGGAGGTTGCAGTGAGCTGAGATCGCGCCACTGTGCTCCAGCCTGGTGACAGAGCGAGATTCTGTCTAATAAAAAAAATGTAAGCTCCTATGCTGGACATGTAGCATAAACAAGAAATAAGTCTTGTTATATGAAGCTACTGAAATATTGGGGTTCTTTGTTAGCATGACATAGCATATCTTATTCTGATTAATACATATGATGACTACAGCAATCCCACCAGGTTCCAAATGTCACTGATTGATATTTCATATATAATAAATACATTTTACTAATCATCTATTCAACTGTTTCCTTGTGCTGAGGCAACTTCAAGGGCTATGCCCTACATTTTCATGTATTGCCTGCAAACACCGTGTTAAGATGATTTGTAGTCCTTGGCTGGAGAAAATCAGAGCCTACAAGGGTAAAAGAGGAGTTAAAGAGAGATAAAAATTAATGGTTCTTTTTTTTTTTTTTCTTTTTGCATTAGAATCACCTGGGAAAGTTATTGCGCGTGCAGATCCACCCTACATCAGAGATCCTCATTCAGTTGATCTTGGATGGAGTCAAGAAACATGCATTTTAATATGAGCCCCAAATGGTTCCAACATGGATACATTAAGGAATACACTTCAAGAAGGCTTGGGCAAGCTCCTAATTGAGGCTCTTTTCCCTTACAACCTGAACAATAATACAGAAAATATGGGAAGAGTTTGAAAGAATTCTCATAGGTAGCAGTTTTCCAACATTGACCCATGAAATGCCTTATTTAATTATCAAGAGCACAATATAAAAAAAACAGACTTCTAGACAATGTCCAGCACCTAATGAACTGGTCTCTCTGGGGAAGGGCCTGCCTTGCGACCTTCATTGTAACATGTCCCTCAAGTTACTCTTAGATGCACGAAAGTTTTAAACCAATGCCATATAAATTGCTTATCCTTCTGTGCATATCTTTATGATTAGTTCAGTTTATTATTCATGACTTTTTCTGAACAAAAACTTTAGTTTTCCCAACCACTTCAAATCTTCAATCTGGGAGTGAATACATTGTTTCTAGAGTTCTTAATAGTTATAGGAGAAGGTAACTCTGAAATTCAGTTTTTATCATAACTGCCAAAAAACATTTGTTTTTGAAGGTAAATTGGGAATATATTTTTATTTTCCACCAAGAAAAATACAAATAATGTATTTTGAAGGAAAAAAATAAAGCATTATCATAGAGTCTAGAGGACATTTAAAAAATTCTATCTTTTAAATGCTTTAAGAAGGTTTATAACATTTAAAAATGAAGCCATGTAAAATTATAATATGACAAGGTCAGATGATATATCAGACCCTTAATATAACATTTAATTAGCTGTGTGTGGGTTTTATATTAACTGCTTTTTTTACTTGAATGTTTTATGGCCCAGATTAAATAATTCCATTGAGGTAGCTTTGTAACAGAATTACTTCCCCTTCAATCTGACATGTATGGTTCTAGAATTGGCACTGGATCAAGTGTCAGAGTCTGGGTTGGAGACTCAACCCTGTTGATAATTGGCTGAGTGTCACTAGGAAAGTCACTTAACCTGGATAATATGTTCCTGTTCTATACTGCTTTTGGACATTTTATAAGAGTTTTTAAAAGGTGAGGCATATGAAATAAATGTATAATATATCATTTAATGCCCTCAACATCCAATAAGGTTAACAATAGCATCTTTATTTTAGCTAGTAAGGGCTAGCTAAAGGCTCAGAGAGACCATGTTCAAACAGATAGGAGAGAAATAGGACTCACATCCATCTCCACTTGACTTAAAACTCATGTAACTAAGTAGACAATTTCTTATGCAATGATATATCCATTTACCCTACAATCCTGTTATTTCTATTATGGATATGCATGGCCCATGAAAAAAATGTCTTTCTTATTATAATTTGCCTCATTGAAATGTATGGAACTGAATATCACATTCAACTGTGGCATGTCAGGTCAAGAAATAATAACATAACCTCTTAGCCTTTCTCCATACAGTAGAAGTATAGTCCATCACCTTTCTGACCCTTGTAAAACTAATGCTGAAAACTAAGACTTTTACTGCTTTCACTACACTTATACTGTTCAAGGAAATTGATACTTGCCAAAATGTAGTTCTGAGAGCACCAAAATGATCTAGCTACTCATATAATATGAGCTCATGTTTAATTTTCCATGCCTCTGCCATTAGTTCTTTCATTTCTTTTTCTTCACTAAAAAAGAAAATAATTTATAAATGAAAAATTTAATTTCTCATTTTTTTCCAAAGATATTTTACAATTTGAGATGCTGTGTCAATAAGGAATAACACTAATAGTGGATCCAAGAATCTTCTCCCTCCTGGAGCTTTGGAGCCACTTACATTACCCATTATTAACAGATTTGGAGAGAAACTGCTATCTGTCTTCCAAGTGAAGGTCCTTGAATATACATCAAGGATGGATTACTCTTTACGAGAAGGGATGTAATAGAGGACAAGGCCTTTGGGTTGTGCTAAGTCATTTTCTGTTAGATATTTAGTTAGGGTGGCCTGCCATTTCTTTCTAATTACAATTTTCTTTGTGAGTCACATTTACTCTAGAGGACCCTCGTTCCCCCATCTTTGGAGTAGGAATCTTCTAGTTTTTTTCGGTTTCAACAGAGAAAGGATCTTCTGAGAACCTTTTCAAGAAGGGTAGTGAGATGAACCTGCTTTCTTTCTTTCTCCACTGCCCATTCACTGTTACTGAGTGGGAGTCACTGACACTCACTGGGCCACAGCTCACTAACAGCCACAGCTAACGTGTTACAGGTGACTTCTCATGTAAGGTGTGGTCTCTTGCTCTTTTGGTTCTGCTCAGGAGTAGCAGACTTCATGCTTCTTATTTTCTGACAGTAAAAGGCAAGAAGCCCCTAAAGAGTAAATGGAAGGCACCCTATTTTCTAGCTTTTTCTTTTCTAATGGAGGGTTAGGTCAGATCAGCTCAACTGTAACAGCCCAGATGTCTTCCATTTGCGGAGAGCATAAACATGCTTCAGTGTGTCCTTAGAGCCAACCTGTGTCTTCCAGTTCCAGCGTTACCAGGGACACTTGAATTCCATTTGGAGATATGTTCTTCGGCTGAATACTTTAGTTACGAAGTTACAAACTAGCTGCCCTCAGGCTGACTATGGCCCACAGATATATTTTGTTTGGCTCTTTTTTTTTGTTTGTTTCCTTCTTAACTTTAAGCCATCCCAAAATTGACATTATACATAAAAATCTGGATTTTTGAGATTCTCTAGAAAAAAATGGACAATATGGCAACATTGGGGCTCGATTAGTGGCAAAAATCAAATGGAACTGAGTAGAAGCTGCCTTGTTTTTTTTTTTTTTTTTTTTAGTTGGAGCCTTGCTCTGTCGCCCAGGCTGGAGTGCAGTGGCACAATCTCAGCTCACTGCAACCTCCGCCTCCCAGGTTCAGGCAGTTCTCCTGCCTCAGCCTCCTGAGTAGCTGGGATTGCAGGCACCTGCCATTATGCCCAGCTAAGTTCTGTATTTTTGTAGAGAGGGGGTTTCACCGTGTTGACCAGGTTGCTCTTGAAAAACTGACCTCAGGTGATCCCCCCGACTCGACCTCCCAAAGTGCTGGGATTATAGGTGTGAGCCACCACGCCCGGCCTGAAGCTGACCCTTTTGAAGCAATATGTGTTCTTCAGTGCCTTAGAAGCCCAATGATCTACCTGACTTGAAAATCAAATGCCATGTGCCTTTTAGGAGTTTATGAAAATGTTGACAGAGAAGAAATAACTATCTGTGCCTATGTCCCTATTCACATCGGTTCTAGATGGAGAGGATGTAAACTATGCTGATATCTGGCCACATTTACTCTTTTTTCTTACCTTCTGATCCTTGTAGGACTTGAATTTACTATCCCTTCTCAGAAGGCTGAATGGGAAGAGGCACCCATCTCTACACTACATTCCTAACAATACTGATTTTTTCATCTGTCAGTTCTAAAAATATGAGATTCTTGTAAACTTCCATTTCATTTAAGTCACGTTCTCCCTCTCTTTGGGTTGTTTTCCACATCTCTCCCATTACATGTCAGAGAGAACCAAAAAGGGCACCTTAGTTTTTCTGGTACCTAAACCAAATCTCAATTTCCCGAAATGGAAAACTCTCCGGATAAGAATACAACGATCATAGAAAGGAGAAGGGTGAGAGAGATGTAAAAATTTGTTAGCACAAATCAAATGACGTAAAAATAGAATTTTATTGATGCTAACAACGTTAGGAAGTTTAGAGAACACTAGTTTACAGTGAGACAGAGAACACCACGTATCCCTGGGTGGGTATGTTTGGTTCTTTGAGGAAAAATGTGCTGTAGGTTTTCTGTTGAGCTTCGTCCTACAGCTTCCACCAGAACCAGCTCCTCTCCATGCTGCTCCCTGGGAAGCATGCGCCCTGTAAGTATCATAGCCCAAGTACACCTGACTGACTTATAACGTGAGGTCGATCAACACACTGAAAAGAAACATATTTAAATTCTTAGCTCAGTTTTAAACCCTTGGACAAGATAGAGGATCAGACTTTAGGCAACTTTCACATACTGACCTTCTAGGGCCCAAGAAGAGTGTGCTCTTCTGAGGCCATTAGAGGCAATAATTCTGGATTCAGGTCCTTCAGGTCTTTTGTCTCCTAGAAATAAACAGTTTTTAAAAATCAATAAAGGGGACAGAAATCTCATAGTCCATTAGATGATAAAAATGTCAGGTTTTCCCACAGGTTCATGACATACAGAGGGTTGGTAGAGATGGTAGCCACCACCCACCACACACAGTAATTATAGGATATAAAAGTCATTGTTATTGGATAAGTCCGTGAAATGGTGAAGAGCAAGGGCTGAGATCTGGGGAGCAGGGGGTTCCAATCTGGTGCCATTTTGTATCCATTGAGTCTCTGACTCTTGGGAAACAGGCTTACAGAGGTGCGTCTCCCACTGGGGCTGGTTATGAATCTCTGCCCGGCTCTTGTTCCTAAGGTGATTCTCTCCTTCACAGTAGGTGACACAACAGCGGCAGGTGGCAGAGGACTTCCCTCGGTGCTTGGACGTTGTGCCTGGGGCCGGAGGGCTACCTGCAACCCTCTCTGAGCTCTGAAGTTCTGGGGGCTCTTTCAAACGGCTTCTCCTCCTTTGAACGTGGTCCAGACTGATGTCAGACTGGGAAGAGCAGCTCTCATTCCAGCCGGAACTGGCACTCAGACTTCTCAGTGGAAGAGCCAACCGCAAAGCTTTCCAGAATTTAGAGCCAGAATGTTTGGACTTTTCTCCCTTCCAGCTCACAAAAGACACAGACTCCTTGAGCTGAAGAATGCCTGGGTGCGGGTGCTCAAGGGGACGGTACTCAACCACAATGAGCTTGGTGGCAATGGAGTTCTGGCACATGACACCCAGTTTAAACTCCAGCATGCTGATGCTCTTTTCTGTCACATAGTCAGGACTCAGGACAACAATCATCCTTCTGCTTCTCTGAATGAAATCAAAAACTGCTTCCACTGTATCTATAGAAAAATGGAAATACAGGATAATGTATAGTGAAAACTTACATATATTTCAGTTCGTTATTGTCCATCTTCTGGAGGACAGGCAGTGAACAAACACCTGAGACGACAGAATCTCAGTGCTGAATAATTTACCCAGTCAAAAAATTCTACACCACTCTTACCAATGGTTGCTAAGAATTTACTACCTTCAAGGATGGTATGGTAGTTGAGCTCAGTCTCTCTCTCCACCTGCAAAACCCTCATTGCAGTACTCTCCTTCTTGAATGTCTTTCTTAAAAGACATACACACACATACACACATGTGCGCGCATGCACACACACACACACGGTGGGCAATTAAGTAACTACCGTCAAAATATTAACCACCCTCAAAAGCAAGTCATTTCAGCTCTGTTTACAAATTATTTCTTGTTTTGATATCTTCTTTCTTGCAAATTTTATCTGGTGGTCAGATCTTGAATCTTTAAATGTTTAAAATATTTGACAACTATTTTTATACCATTGTAGTATTTTCTTCTTGTATCTAGATTAAATATTTTCAGAATATTTCTCTTATTCCATAAATGGCATGGTCTTACATTTCCTCTGCATGTTTACCATTTCCCTCTGGATAATGTTCAGTTTATAGATGTGTCTCCTAAGAGTAGTATTATGAACAGGAGTGAACATAATGCTCCTGACATAGTCTGATCAGCAAAGAGCAACAGGAATTATCACCTCCTAAGATTCTCAGTTACACCCTTTGATACTTAACATTTTTGGACACAACATCAGACAGTTCATAGTGGTTCATAGTATTTATCTTGTTATCAATTAAATTCTGTGTGTGTGTGTGTGTGTGTGTGTGTGTGTGTGAAGAATTGGAAATAAAGGGGCAAAAACAATGACAATGGGTAAGAATTTGTCAAGCAGCTAAGACTTCTGGCAAACCATTCAATTCTAATGTTATCAAGGTGGATTTGGACAGATTCCAAGGGAAAGTTCTTCAAATAAATGTAATGCTTAACTCACTATGAGATTCAGGAGCTTAGAACGTTTCATATCCTGAAAGAAAAAAATTCAAAATTGAATTGTAAATCCTAGCCATTTATAACTTTGAAAACATGTGCCAGAGTCACACTGTGAAGGTGAACACCTCTGCTTTTGGTCCAGGGATGAAACAGTAATGGAGAGACTTTCAGCCTTTGAAGACAGACTGAAAGTTTGCATTGGTCATTGTGAACTTGACAGGGAATAAGGGAGCTGTGCTTCTTACAGATTATTGGTTTTTTGTTTGTTTGTTTTTCAATCAGTGGATTTAACATGAATTTGAAGGGAAATTGGAGAGACATGTGCTCAAGTTTTGAGAACTTTTGATTGGTTTAACCAAGAGTGCAAAAATGTTTTTAGAGACATTTTGTTTCATTCATTCTTAAGAGATAAATAAAAATTCTCACTTATCATTAAAATCCTTCTGTGTGTATGAGTGTGTGCACATGTGCATGTGTTTTAGTAACTCTTCAGACCCCTCTAGTCCTACTGAGAATCTTATGAGGCTGCCTCTCATAAATCAGAGAATACGAAAATGGGACGTCTACTGCTTCTCCTGGCTCCTGAGAAATGTGAAATAACCTTAAGGCAACATGGTTAGCTTGTCAACAAAGAGAATTCATGCAAATGTGTGTGTGCGTGTGATGTGATGGTTCACTTCAAAATAGTCACCTTAGGAAAATGTATGTTTTTGCCAATAGGAATATTGTTGTTTAAAATACAACACTGTTCCAGATCTTCTTAAAACATGTCTTTTGAGTCTGTTGCTCTTTTTTCTTTCATTGGTACTCCATCCAGAAAGTAAGAAAATTTCGATTTGAAAAAGGACAATGCTAAATGCAGATAAGAGTGGTGGAATTTTAGACAATGAGGAACAAATGTAGAAGATGCTTCTCAGAAAGGTCTTGGGCTATACTGAAGGATCTTCACTCGATACTGTAAGGGAAGTTGCATACTTTATGGCGTATTTTAAAAATACCTTCCATATTGTCAAAACTTCATATTTGAAGATAGGAGCTATTATTTTTTAATGCTAAAGTTTACTTGGAGAAGGAGTAGTAATTTAGCCCGTTTATTCTATTTGGCTCAAAAAATGAGGTATGGCCATATAATAATGAGATCAGTTTTCTTTTGTGGTACCAAATTGGCTTTGAAGTCATGTTGTATGACTGAGAACTCTTCAATACTCAAGAATGCTCTTGCCTGTAAAAGTCATAATTTCCATGGAGTTCACTTAGAAGAAAACTAGGATTGTAATTTTTTTTTCTCCTCTGGATGAGTTATTAGTAGATAAAAGAACAGCAAACTTCTGTCTTTTCATTTTCTCTCTTAAAACTTGAAGTCTAGAAAAAAGGAAATATTTAACTTGGAAACTGGATGTGGTTTCAAATATTGCTTTCTCCATTTATCTCTATTTTTATCTTAATATCTTTTGAGTCCTAGTTCATCCATCTATAAAATGCATATGATAAACTTGTAGGACTGATAAACAAATTAGATACCTACATGTAAATTTCTAGCACACAGTACACATTGCATAAATCATAGAGAAATAACATAGACTAGTTGCTAAATGCATCTCTCATACCATTTTGTGCATTTACTTGCATTAAACAGCTAGTGACGTCAGTATATAATGGAAAAAATATCTTGAGAGTTTAAGGAAGGTTAATCACAGCCAGGTAGATCATATGCAAAATGCTGAAGTTGAATCTTCCAAAGAGTCACCAGTATGTTCTAATAGGTCACTTAATATGTTCAGGGTTGGAAACAATTTCAGACTCAAAACCACTTATCCAATGCAAAAAACTCATATACAAAATCTCAATGAAAATCTATCAAATAACTGCTTGTATACCTCTGGTAATGGCAGACCTGTATTTCCAAAGATAGTGAATTCCATCAGTGTCGAATTCTGCTTTATAGCTGTTTTCTAACTGAGAAGAAATCTGTTTCCTTGGAACTTTGATCTGTTGATCCTAAGCCTACACTTTCGGGACTGGTTTGCAAGAGGAAAATTAATTCTTCAGTAGAAAAATTTTTACTAAGCTAACCAATTCTGAGTATGTTATGGGGCTCAGTAAAATGAACAAATAGGATGTTTTTTTTTTCCTGAAGTCTCGCTTTGTCACCAGGCTGCAGTACAGTGGTGCAATCTCAGCTCACTGCAATCTCCGCCTCCCAGGTTCAAGTGATTCCCCTGCCTTAGCCTCCCGAGTAGCTGGGACTACAGGCGCACACCATAATGCCTGGTTAATTTTTTGTATTTTAGTACAGACAGGGTTTCACCATGTTGACCAGGATGGTCTCGATCTCCTGACCTCTTGATCCGTCCACCTCTGCCTCCCAAAGTGCTGAGATTACAGCGTGAGCCAATGCGCCCGGCCAGGGATTTTTTTAAAAGCAAAAAGGCATTCCTATCACTATGGACTTGTATTATTAACTGAAAATAAAATATGTTTCCAAATATTCATCACTGATTTATTCAAAATTTGTGACAGAAATGCATCTTTGATTCAAATGATCATCAATTAATTGCAGTCATGACATTATTTTTATTTTATCTATTTCCAAAGCAACTACCATGGGATTGCATTAAAGCCTATTAGACGAAAAAGATTCCTGTAAGCTACCTAAGTTCCAAGTTGAGTAAAAAGGAAGAAGCTTGTTTTCCTTTGTTTTAAAATAATCTTTCTCTCCTTTTTCTCTGTCTCTCCGTGTCTCTCCGTCTTTCTGACGGTCTTTCTGTCTCTCTGCACGTGCACATACACATACATATACACACATAAACACATATACGCCCACAAAATATGTCCTAGTATTCTGGAGCAATTCATTTTACTTAAGTAACTTTTACTTACATGTAAAGAAAATGTTCTTGATATGAAGTTCCCATTTTGCTCAGATTTATCTCAGAATGAAACTTAACTAATGTGACTCATATTTCTTTGTGAGTATAATAATCAATTCTTTCTGTTTTCATTTATGACCAAATGTGAAAATAAAGACATAAAACACATGCACAAAATAAAATTCAAAGCTGAAAATAAATGGTTTATTTTTAACATAAGTAAATTTACAAATCAAATGAAAAATGAAAAATACAAAAGTTCATGAATGAAATAAAAAAGACACTCTCAAAATATTAAAACCTATGGAAAGAAAATAAGTAATTAACGAATGATGTTTTTGTTTCCCAATACAATGGAGTGATTTTTTTATTAGAATCCTTGGGAATCATCTAAGTTACAATACAGAAGAGAATTAAACAAATGTTGTATGATTTTGTAATTAGATACTCTACATATCACAGTTCTTTGTTAACCTGGGCATGGAAGGTCCTTATAGCATCTATTGAAAACTATTAAGTTTTTTTTAAAAAATGTGAGACATGGTTTGTTCTTGTTCTCTAAATTACAAGTATGTTTCCCCATTTCCCTCAAATGTTCTCTATTGGCCATCTTCTGGAACATTAAAAAAAATCTTGAAACAAATTCTCTTGCAATGATACATATCACTTAAACTTGATATGCTTTATATTACAGCATTTGTAAAATTAAGTACCAAAGGCAGGAATATAAATAGAAAACACATCAAGGCATTTCTAGAGGTGCCCAACAGCATTTGGGATAAATATGGAAACCAAAAGTGCAAAAGGAATGCAGCATTGGCAAGAGAATCGTCCTTTGGTGACTAGACTATTCCCTGTTTGCCTAAAGCTTATGTAAGAATTGATATTCAAAGCTGATCTGGAATAAGCTCTTTTCTGGTCTAGTAAGTGAAGGGTTAATAGAGGGAGTAATTATGGTTTCTAATAAGGAAAAATATTCATAAGGCTAAAAAAAGTAGATCCAAGAATGACCTACTTTTCTACTTTTTTCATCCAAGTGAAACTTTTTTCAATTTAAAATAATCAATAACACTTATATAGGGAAATGATTTATTATGAACTTCAATAGTGATGAAGGGCACTTAAATATAGGATATAATTTTACATTCGTTCATCAACATTCATGCTACTGGGATAAGGGCTTTCTTAAATTATGAATTATTGTGTTTCACAGGATACCAAGACTCATTTACAGTTATATTTGTTTCCTTTACCACTCAACAGTTCAGATAGTTGAGCACTGAGATGAACATGGCTTAGTTTCTAAATGTGTCTGCTGGGAATAGAGTAGGAAATCAATTCATGCCCGATGGCCGCGGCTACTGCTTAGCAGTGACCATGGAGGTTCTGTGCACAGCAAATTCCACTGCAACCCAGAAAAACTGTAGCAACAGTTAAGTTATTCATATAAACTTAGGGAAGGCAAGAACTATGACAACTACCACTCTGTGAGCTATGAATTAACAAATAATATGTACAGAAAACACTGACACAAAAACATTGTAGTGAAAACATAATTTAAAAACTGGATAAGAGTTCCAGTGGCTTTTAATATTGTACCCATAGCTATTTAAAGTCATATACATACACATACACACATCCACACACACACAAATTATATATATGTATATATATATTTCATGTGCATGTGGATTTATATACACAGATATATGTAATGTATGTGTGTGGATATGCATATATATATAATTTGTGTTTGTAGAGATATAAGATATATATCTCATATACACATGTGTGTATATATATGTATAATCTACATGTAACATAGATATTTACCACTCTGTAAACGCTGCACTTAGTTTTCCAAGTCTTAAAAACAGCAAAATATGACTGAAAACAAACAAAACAACTTTCATTGACAGTGGCTTTCCATACTGACTTATTTGGAGCAAGCATATTTCCTGCACTAGTGAGTAGATGACAGGAAATACAGTTAATTCTCTTAGAATATTAATGCCAAAAGCGACTCTCAAGGTCACTAAGTCTGACCTCCACACTTCACAATGGAGCAACAAAAACAAATGAGAAAAAACTGCTTTCCCAGTATTCACATTAGCAAGATTAAGACTTAAAAGACAAGTTGCCAAACATCCTTTTCTGTGTTCTTTCCATGAGTCAGAAAAATGCCCTAAAAGAGTTTTTCTGTTACCTCCCTCTCTATAGCACCATTAAGGGGTTTTCTTTCAGACTCAACCAAGTGTGAAGCCACCTGCAAACTCTAAAGGACCAATGCGATACAAGCAGATAGGGAGAAGGAATGAAAAATGTGGGTTGACCTGCAGATAATCAGGAATTGACTGGAGCAAAAACAAGAATTAAGAAATATTTTTCAAGTTTACATATATTACACAAATTACCTGAGATGAGGGCAAGGGTGGTATAGAAGACAAGTCCTTTAAATCAATTAAAAGAAACATTTTCAGTTACACTGCTTTGTATCATCCTAAGTGGATGTCAGTCTTGCTGTGGTTATGTATTACACAGCCGAATGAGGAAAAAAGTTCATTATCCTCAGCTCAAATGCAGGCCTTGATTATCTTTTCAACGGACGAGTAAAAATAAGATAAAAAGGAAACTATACTCGGAAACGCATGACCCTGTCAACAGTGACTTATTTTAAAGGCATATTTAAATTCATAGGAAAGGCTGCTCCATATGTTAAGATTTTAAAAAGAATAGAGACATAAAAACAGGGATAGACAATGTAGAAGGGGAAAGTCGCATTGAACAAGTCTTTGCCTGCAAAGAACACAGTGGCATCACAGACTGGTGACAGAACGTTGATAATATCATTCTAAACTTTAGTATTGCCTGAGGAAGCGGAATAGTCAGCCACAGTCACCCTAAATTTATCCCTAATGGGAGGCTTAGACCATCATTTTTGCCTAAGAAACCATAAACTGCGAAGGAAGAATGGGGGGACTCTTTCTTCCTGGAGTACCCCTTGTTGCTTTTACCCTTTTCATTATTCCTTTCATACATTTTTCAGAGATGAATACGAGAGGCCCTGCTCATCACTGCTAGACCGCCTGGGACTTTTCTTCACTGGCATGGCCACCTGCAGCTGCTTCCAGAACCTGCCCTGTGGATACTTGGATTTTTCCCCTTTCCATTTAATGACCGTGAGCACCGTCTTAGCCCTCTTCAGCTCTTTCACCTTCGTTTCCTTCACAGCTTTGTACTGCACTAAAATGACGTTGATGTTGCCCTGAGAGGCCATATTTTCTAGGCCAGCCTTGAGCTCCAGCAGGGCTTGGGTTCCCTGGAGCACGTAGTTGGGGCTTAGAACAACCAGGAGGCGTCTGCTTTTCTGAATGAAGCTCAAGGTCTCATCTGTGACAACTGGGAAAGAAAACAACCATGGGGATTAGTGTTGGCCAAAAACTCCCCAAAAGCATTGGGGTGTGAGGAACAAATGTAGGGAACTTAGGGTACCAGCCTAAGAACTGAGGTGAAACTTTTTACCAGCAAAAATTTGAACAACTTAATCCTTATACCTGCAAACTCTGTCCATTAAATACCACTGTCTTCAGGGAAACCAGAAACCATATACACATATTTCTAAAAAGAATTCTAAACAGGCATGAAGCCAAAAGGTAGTGTATTGTTGTGACCTTGATCTTCAAAAGCAATACTTGAGACACAAGAAGGAGACACATTATACTGAAATCAGTTTCTTCAATGTGTGTGGCACCTTATGGTCTAGCCACATCAGCTCATGAGCCCTGTCTTCCCCAAAGAAACCCATGCATAAACTCTCTAGAACCAAATGGACATTCAAAAAGATATATGTTATATAATCAAAACAATAGAATTTTATTTTTTGCTAGGACAAGACAACAAAGGGAAGGACCTTCATCTTCTGAAAGTCCCTCTCTATTGTTGGATACCTCTCTGACTCTAATATCACTGTCTTTGGAATAGAAGCTTAAAAAAATCTAGCCAACTGAATGACATTTTGGCTGGTAACACATCTTCAGGTTGGCTTTCTACTTTTTTCTGCTCTGGAGCTTAAATTAATCGCTGGATCTTTCTCCTCAAACTCCTATGATTACTATAAAGCCTTGTGTTTCGGCAGCTGCTAGATGATGTGTCTACTTGCACTAACAGGCAAATGCTTTCTTCAAGGAAAAAATAAGAAAAAGCAGGAAAAATGGAAATGCAATGTAATTTTATTCTGCTGTCAAGGGCCCTGATTAGTTCCTGTCACTAAATTCTCGGAACCAATCCATCTCCTCACAGTTGCTTATCCAGGATTGCATAGTCCTTTACCTGCGTTTCAGATGGTTGCCAACTCTAGGTAACTTACTAGTATTGTGGAAACTTATATATATGTCTTGCTATATTCCTTCATGAAGTCATTTTGCCCCTTAATCTTCTCAGGCTCAGAAACAGTAGGGAAAGTCTTGCAATTAAAATCTAGCATGCACTGCCTGGAGGAGAATCCAGGAATGACTGTGTGTTCCAAGCAGTGGCACTGGAGGCTGAGCATGTGTAAGCATGGGAAGAGACCCAGAGTCAAAGACGATTGGGTAAGAGCAGCAGGGAGAATAAAAAAGGGTGCAAAAGCTAATTAACAAAAGCAAGATTTAGAGTAATTATGTAGAATGTGAATTCTTTAAAGAATTATCAACCCCTATTGGATGGTCTTACCCAGTTCCATGGTAGATAAGAATTTACTGAATGGCTGTATGAACAAACAAATGGGTGAATGAATGATTGGGGAAATAAAGCATTAGGATGAGTGGAATTTATCCTTTAACTGTATAATTAAGACATAACTTCCTAGAAAAATCATACTGAAAGAAATGTCTTATGATGGACTTTTGGATGATGACTGGGAAGATAAAATAACTGATCCAACTAAATCAAAATGAGAATAAATTTCAAGTCTATCTCAATTATCCATAAAATATTTTTAAAAAACTGTTAAATGATGAATGTGAACAGGATTTTAGAGGAATAAAATAGGTTTGTCAAGCTTACGATTAGATATATTACAAGCAATTCAACAGGACAAAGTTTAACAGTGGGGTTGGGAATGTAACATATATTTATTAAAAAGACACCAACAAAAAATTACTTTGTGTGTTACTGTGTGGATCTAAAAAGGAGTTGTACTTTTATTTTAACACATTCAAGAATTTAAGCATTTCTTTGTTTCTTTTTTTAAACCTTCTAGTTACACTGGCTCTTATAAAATTTTACAGTAACCCTCAAATGTGTAAGCTGACAGGAAGAAGAAACAGACCCAAGGAAAAGGGGAATTTGAGTAGCACTATTTTGCTTGAAAAGAAAAGTGATGGGGAAAAAAAAGAGCAAATGCCATAGGAAAATACTGTAATTACTATCAGTGAATCACATATGGAAAAATTCGACACACACTCTTCTGCTACTCAGTTTTAGTAAAACCAAGTAAACCTCTGTCTTTCCAAAAACAAAACAAATCAAAACAATTCTAGACAAACCACTGCAGATTAGCCTAAACTGAAAAATCTGAATGTGAATAAACAGGCTGTTTAGAGCTATGGCCCTTTAATAGAGCTCTAATTCACTGTGCCTCCACACTTTTCTGACATGCAGCTCTGAAAGATTACAAGGGAAAATATTTTAATACCATAAACTGAGTTGAATAGTATACATCTTCCAATGTAGTTTTATTTCTAGAGGAGTCTGTTACATCAAAGAGCATCGGACATTAAATATCCAAAGATGCTGTGCCACGACTCTCACCCATAATGCAAAACTAATGATTCTCTCTGCCTTTCAAGGTAGCATCATTTGTACTCATCTGAAATACCTACTTCCCCCAGGCAGACTGTCTCGGTCAAAGATGCATAGCTTGTATCCAAATTCATTCTCCAAAACTCCACGGAGGGTCAGTAATACAAATTCTTCTTCTTCAGCATTCCTTGCATAGGATACATAAATATCATACTCTTTCCCATCTAGCAAAAGGAACACGGATACAATGCAAATTAGGAAAATTTCTTAATACCATTACATTTTTTTCTTAAATCTAACTTCTGCACATTAGACATTTTCATTATGAGGCAGATTTCAGTGAGATTTTCTACCTGAAACAAGTCTCCAGGCAAAACGACTATTTGAAGGTATAATTTTGAATGTTATCTGATATATCCTCAACTCTCATCTTACAGGTTGCTTTATAGTGGAAAAAGAGTGAGGTTTGTCCCATTCAACTGTAAATTAACAAAGCCAGAAGGTAAATCATAGGGACTGGCAATTAATACTGTACAGAAAATTTCAACTTCCCGTCCAAGCATATTACTCATTAATACATTAAAATTACAAATTGAGCAAAACTTTGTGAAACTGCCTGAATTATTTATATCTGAAAAGAACTAAAATTAAAAATATAATTAGATTTAATGGACCGATCGTTCACAAAGTTGCTTAATTAGAAAAATCACGTCTCATTAAAAGCTATCGATTCTGTGTTTCTTCCATAAGCCTACTGAATTCAAATCTTTATGGTGTGGACCTACGAATTTGTATGTTTAAATGCTCTATTCTTTTCACTAGGCAAATTTGCACTAGAGCCGTGCTTTTTAAATGTCAACGTACACATGAATCACTTGGGAATATGGTTTAAATGTAGATTCTGAGTCAGTAGCGGCTAGGTCTAAGATTCTTCTTCTACTCAGCTACACATGATGTTGCTGCTGGTTCACAGATCGCTGTCTGAGTACAAGGAGTGTGGATCAGCACTGTCCAATACAGCAGCCGTGAGCCACGAGTCTATGGCTCACCGAAATGTGGCTGGTTTGAATTGAGATGTGCTATGAGGATACAGTAGAATACATTTTACATTTGGAACATTTTTAGTACCAAAAAAAGACTGTAAAATATCTCATTAACTTTTTACTATTAATTGCATGCTAAAAAATAGTATTACAAACATATTTAGTCAATTCATTATTTTTACGTGTTTCTTTTTACTTTTACACATGTGGTCACTGGGAAATTTTAAGAAGATAAGTGGCTCGCATTATATTTCTATTTGGACACTGTTAATTTAGAGTAACTCACTAATTAATCCAAGAAAACAGAATAATAATCTTTGGAAAGATTTTTAATAGCAAGGGCTGAAATTAAAGTTAGCCTGCTTAAATCTTCCAGTTATTTTAGGTTTTTCAAATCAATATGTTTTCTTTTTTTTTCCCCAACATATTTTCTAAAGATGACAGTACAAGAGGTTTATGTCAAATTTCTGTTACTTACCTAAAATGGTTTCATCTGTTCCAAAATGAGCCCGGTAAAAAAGGACCATCTCTAGCCAGTAAACATGGTAAACAACAATGAGAATTACCACTAGCAGGACTGTGGCTCCAAAACCACAAGCCAGTTCCACTGTGTATCTTGGAGCCGGCACTGGAATGAACAACAAAGAAACAGAATTGATTTCTGTGTGGTGACCACAGTGACCCATCATCCCGGCAAATGGCTGGATAAGCCCAGCAGCTTAGCTATGCGCCTGCCTATGTATGAACAATCAGAGAGAACATTGTAGAGTTTAAGCACTATTTAAAAATACCAGACTGTGTTATACCTATCTTTTTGTTTCCAGAACCTGGCATAGAAAGTGTTTTGTATTTGAATAGTCTTTGATGATCTATAAATGAAAATAGAACCGTAACATCAGGAAGGCTTAGAAGGTCATCTAATTCAAGTCACAATTTGACACCTAAATCTCCTTAAAAAGAGTTTTGAAAATTATCACTCCATCCTCTGTCCATGTCTTGGGATGGAGCTCTCATTGCTACCTGAAGAAGTCCATGGCATTGGTAGAATTTTAATTGCTGATGCAGCTGATTTGAGTAAAAACCTTAATGTTTTTCCATTAGTTTTCGTTTCCTTCTCTTGTCTCGTGTAGTATGAAAGGAACTTAATTATCTTTCCTTTCCACTTGGAAATAGGCCTCAAAAACATTATTTTCACTGTGCAGAAGCAGAGGATATCCACCAAATGCTGGATATGCTTGGTTCTGGAAGTGATCTCCCACGCTCACAGTTCTTCAGTACATATTCTAGAGATGAACTTGCAATATCTGGTGATACACAGACTTCCGCATTTATCTACTTATTTTTTATATTATAGGCACCTCTGCAGTTTCTTTGGAAGTATCAGAAATAGAGTGAGGTAATTCTCAATTACTTAAACACCAGATCTTAACTCATTAGCCCTATAATCAAGGTCTGTCGCAACCAAATTACTAACCACCTTCCTTCCTTTCTGATTTACCATTGCTTTTTCATCAAAAACATCAGGAAGATTTAATATGATGCCTTTTTCTCATGCTGTGACTTCTGGCTGGAAGTCCTTTCTCTTTTTAGTTTCCAAGTCCATGTTCGAACATCATTATTTTACATAAGCTTTAACAGAATAAAATTTTTATTGCAACCTGGCTCTCCCTTGTAGAAATTCTTACTCTTCCCTTTGTTTATCATTTGATTACAGCATTACTTATTATATTGTAATTTGTCTACAGGCCAGCTTCTTCACTCCCTCTCATTCCCCATAAACTATACCTTTACAGTCTTTCAGGTACAGATTATGTCTTTTTCATCCATGATATCCCTAGAATGCCTACTATCTCAATGAACATTTCCAGATATAAGATTTTACACTTCTAGGGTATTTAGAAGCCTATTACTAAATTATGTTTCACAATTTTGTTTAGTTGCTTTCTTAGCTTGTGATAATGAAGTTTAAGTATTTGAAGGAGGAACAGTGTATTTACTGGATCTGAAGCAGGAGTGACTTAAATTGTGCATTAGTCAATTTGATTATTATTTATTGACATCTACCATTTGCCAGAAACTTCTGGGGATCCAACGGTAATTAAGACGGAAAGGGTCTCCGCCCTTTTGTGGCTAATATTCTAATTCAGGGCAGTAAATATGTAAAGAAGTAAATCAGCTGGTTAATTTTAAATAGCGATTAGTGCTATAAGAGAAACAAACCATGGTAATGTGATAGAGATAATTGAAGGGTGGGACTGGAGCAAGGGAGGTGTACTGTATAACACGGTGAGGGAAGGCTTCTGTAAGCACCTAGAACACTGTAGATGTTAAATGTTTGCTGAGACACAGCTTAGAAGAATCTCATTCAAAGCTGGGATTGCTATAGAGGCTCCCTGACTCCAAAGTGCAGGGATCTTTGAACACCATCACGATGAAGCTCAATTATTGATCATACAACAGTTGTAATAAAATCACGTTTATGAACCTTGACAGCTTGTTTGGAGGTTCTAGCAGGGGAGCACAGCTACCCTTACACCCTTGACAAACACCAGTACCCCTCTATTGTGGATGGTCATCCTCTTCTACTGAGGGCACAGCTTTGGGAAGGAGTCACGTGGAGCAGTGAGGGAGGAAGAGGACACCGGCCTCGCTAGCCAGATCAGCTGAATCTACCCTGGTGATTAATGAGGTGACAGATGTTACAGCCAGACCAGCCTCACATCTATGAAATCATTTTTTAAAAAGGTACCTCTTCAAAGCAGAAAATGGTAAGCAGCCTGGAGCTGAACCTGAAGTTCTCTTATTAAAGGGCAAATCACAGAGTTTTGATTTTATTACCCTAAACTGAGGATATTAATCCTGCCACAGGTATAGCATGGGACTTAGCAGTGCAAAATTATTATCAGGTACTCTTGTACTCCTTCCATGAATAATGGCACCTTAAAATACGAAAACTCCATCATAAATTCCAGAAGCTATGATAGTGCAGTTGCTGAAAATTTACTAAGATCTATTTGGATAGCTGGCATGAAAATCACTGTGTCCTTGGTATTTCTCAGTACTTTATGTTAACAGTACAATAGGGTAATTTCCACTGTTATTTTCATTATTTGTTCAGTTATTTTGGCTCCCTCTGGATGAACATTTTGTAATGGGGGTGGAGGTTGTTGTTGGCTGCACTTACCTGAAATAGATTTTTTTAAAATGCCAGTAAGAGAGCTTGCTTAATGACCGAGAGATCAATTACCCTCATAAATTTCCCTCTGCCCCATTCGTTTTACTACTGCCCATTTTATTTCTAATGGGGCATTTTAATTCTGTTTTGTGTCATACAGTCATGTGTCATATTTACAGATTGTATTTTGTAGAGCTATCTTGATAACAAGGAGTCACTAATGCTACTTAACATATCGAACTCTTAAATAATCTACTAGCTGGATTTTCTAAATAGCTTAAGTCACATGCAAGAAGTTCTCTACAGGGCTTTCAGGTAAAGCAGTGCTGGCTTACAGGGAAAGAGTGACCCTTAGACTATATTTGCTGACTGCCTCGCTGGACCCTCAGGTGTTTTGACAAAAAGATTTTGCTCCGATGCAACCCCAGATTACAGAATTTCCTATCAGAAAGACGTGATGCAATATGACCGAACTGGACTCCTAAGCTCCTTCTCTCACTGATTTTACTAACAATCTGATTCAGGATGTAGCCAAATTTAGCTACTTGCTTGTTGTTACTTCTTGAATCGGAATTTTTTCCATCGTTTTTGGAGTTCCATGTAAATAACTGGCTTCAAAGCCCAAATTTCCAAGTAACCACCTTGGTTAGCTCTTGGTGTTTTCCCTGTTTTGAGTTCTTGCTCTACGATCATGTTTCTTCTAGGAAATCTGAATGATTTTCGTCATCTTTATTATTGCAGTTGGAGCCTTGCTGTCCACTGCATGTTCCAACTAAATGCCAGCTGCTTGCACTTCCAAGTGTCCCCTGCCACAGAACCCATGGCTAGTCCGTGCTAAATTGTTGGGACTGATGGATAATTTTTGGAACTGTGGTAATGGCCATTCCCCTGAGTTGTAAACAAAGGGAATGCTTTATTAAAATTATGATAAACCAGAGACCTATGACTAAACTGACTAGCAGATGTTACTGATTTGGCTATTATAGTGTGTTAAAACGTGCACTTTGGACTTCAGCTTCTGTTCTTAGAGGAGTAACTAGTACTGAGTACTGGACTAGTCTTCCTTCCATATCTAAAATACAGTTTGTAAAAAAGTTGGACAACACAGGAATGTGATCTGTAAGAGAAAAAGACAAAAAAAGGTAAAGCCCACGATCACTCTGGCTTTTTTTTTTTTTTTTTTGAGACGGAGTCTTGCTCTGTCACCCAGGCTGGAGTGCAGTGGCGCAATCTCGGCTCACTGCAAGCTCCGCCTCCCGGGTTCACGCCATTCTCCTGCCTCAGCCTCCCGAGTAGCTGGGACTACAGGCGCCCACCACCAAGCCCAGCTTTTTTTTTTTTTTTTTTTTTTTTTGTATTTTTATAGAGACAGGGGGAGGGGTTTCACCGTGTTAGCCAGGATGGTCTCGAACTCCTGACCTCGTGATCCGCCTGTCTTGGCCTCCCAAAGTGCTGGGATTACAGGCGTGAGCCACCGCGCCCGGCTGGCTTTTTGATTCAAGGAACCTTTTAAACTGTGGCACAGAAAGGAGAAAGCCAAAATAAGAAAGTGGTCACACTGAGCTAAGGAGATAGAAATTAGAGTTCAAGGCGCTGTTGAGTTGGATTGCATTTATAGACAAGAGAACTATTTAGAGATGGGACTCTAGAAATCGGCACAGGATTACCTCGAGTCTTTGGCCAAATACAAAGCTACACATATTTAGGGGAGTACTTTAAAAGGTTAGGCAAAGAACAGCTGGGAACAGATCAACCCTAGGAGCACACGAAGGGCTGTGAGACAGTTGAGTACAGGCCACTCAGAGTGAAGAGATTTTGTTTAGCTCCCCAATATTAATTAGAGACTCCAGGTATGACATGCTTTAGAAGTAGGTCCAATCTAACTCTACACAAAAGGCTATTTTAGACCTGCTTTAACAAAGATAAGACGCTTATTAAAAAGCAAGCAGTTATGCATGTAATTTAATTACCTGCTAGAACAAAATTTAACACTGTCTTCCAAAATTCAGAACTCAAAATTGTAACACCCATAATATCCAGCATATAATTTTTAAAAAGCTAGATAAAAAAGCAAGAAAGTCCATATTAGCTAATAAAAAGATAGCTAATCAAAACAGAACAAAAATGGACAAAAATGGTGGAATTATCAGATGACCACCTAAAAATGAGTATTCTATGTGTATTTGTTCAATTTTTTTAAACCATGAACATTGTGAACAGCGAATAGAAAATATCAATAGGGACCCTTCAATGAAGATATGGAAATTCAAAAGTTGAAAAATGCAATTCTGAAATAAAGAAAATGCTATAGATTAGACATCACAAAGAAAATGGCCAGCATACACTGGAAACTACACAAACACAGACAGGGGAAAAGGATGAAAAAGGAAGAAACAAAAAAAACGACAACTTCAGCGACATGTGGGCACCACTAATTGGATAGAAGTGGTCTATCCTAATTTTAACTAGAGTCCTGAAAGAAGAGAAAGAGTGAGGGGGAAAGGTGGATATATTTGAAGAGAAAATGGCTGAAAATTGTTCACATTAAAGGAAAAATATAAACATATAGAACTGAGAAGTTTAATAAACTCTAAGTAAGACACTCATACACAAAAATGACACCACAGGCTATCATAATTTGATTTTCAAAATCAATAAAGAAAAGGTGATCTTAAAATCTGCCAAAGAAAAACATATAACAAATACATAAAGGGCACAAAAATAATCAAGAACAACAACAACAAAAACTGCCCCGCTTGCATTTTTTTTTTTTTTTTTTTTTTTTTGAGACGGAGTCTCGCTCTGTCTCCCAGGCTGGAGTGCAGTGGCGCGATCTCGGCTCACTGCAAGCTCCGCCTCCTGGGTTCACGCCATTCTCCTGCCTCAGCCTCCCGAGTAGCTGGGACTACAGGCGCCCGCCACCTCGCCCGGCTAGTTTTTTGTATTTTTTTAGTAGAGACGGGGTTTCACCGTGTTAGCCAGGATGGTCTCGATCTCCTGACCTCGTGATCCGCCCGTCTCGGCCTCCCAAAGTGCTGGGATTACAGGCTTGAGCCACCGCGCCCGGCCCCCGCTTGCATTTTAAATAAGATTAGCCAGGAGACAATGGAATACCTTAAAGGGCTGAAAGAAAAGAAATAGATACACTTTCAACATATCCTGTGAAAATATTGACAAAGGCACCAGAGGAACATAATGAGAAAGTAAAAATCTTTCCAATTAATTGTGCTGGAACAACTGGATATCACTATGAAAGGAAAATTGAACTTCCATTTCTACTACACACCATTCATAAAAAAAAAGAAAAGAGATGGACTATTGGCCTAAACACAGGTGAACCTTCATGACTATGGGTAAGCAAAGCTTTCTTAGAACACAGAAATTAATAATCATTAAAGAAAAAGTTAATAAATTACATCTCATAAAAATGAGAACCTCTGCTCATTAAAATACACCACTACAAAAACAAATTGTCATGCAACAGACTGGGAAAAAGTATTTGCAAAACATGTGTCTGACGAAGGACTGGTATCCAGGACAGATGAAGAACTGCTAAGATTCAACAATAAAATACAAACTATTTATAAAATGAACAAAATGTTTGAACAGTCACATCACAAAAGACATACAGATGGCCAATAAGCACATGAAGAATAAGTGCTCAATATTTAGAGACATCAGGGAAATGAAGAATTAAACTACATTAAGATACCACCATACACTCACCTATAATTGCTAAAATGAAGAAGGCTGACAACACCAAATCCTTAAGATGTAAATATGTTGATGGAGGAATATAGAATGATATAGCCACTTGGAGCAAAAAAAAAAAAAAGGTCTAACAGTTTCTAATAAAACTAAGTCAGTAATTCCACTCATAGTTATTCATCTCAGAGAAGTAAAAGCAGCAGTCCATTAAGAAACTTGGATAAGAAAGTTCACAGAAGCTTTATTCAAAAGACCCCAAAACTGATAACAACCCAAATGCTCACCACCCAGAGAATGAATAAACAAATCATTCTGCATTCTTAAACAAAACAAAAGCAAACCAAAACCACTCCATGGCAAACAAAAGGAGCAAATGCCTGATACACACAACAGCATGCGTGAATATCAAGAACATTTGCTGAGTGAAAGTACAGTTATACAATAGTGCATTCGGTATGAGTCCACATACATAAAGTTCTAGAATATAAAAAAAAATATTCTAAAAAGGAAATAAAAACAGTTGTACTGTTGGAGGAGGTGAGAAAGGTGGGGGTAGAAGGGATTGACTGATAGGGGAAGAATGTTACTCTCTGGTAATGGTAATATTCTTTATCTTAATAGGATATTAGATAATGCATATATATGTATTTCTCAAAAATTATCAAATGGTACACTTGAATTATGTAATTTGCTATTCTATGCAAATTTTACCTAGAAAAGAAACTTACAAATAAATATTAAAATATTGATAATGATAAGGAGCTTAAATGTTTCCTGATGTCTGCATCTACTTTGAAATGTATCAGAAAATAAGAAGGATTGATGTACTGGCAGAAGAATGAATAGATATGTGATAAAGCAAAGATAACAAAATGTTAATGGTAGAATCTAGGTAGGTTGAATTACTGCTCACTGTGTAATTCCTTAAAATCTTCCATATATTTGAAAACTTTCTTAGTAGAGTTTTGAAATATAAAAATTAAAATGAAATAAGACATTTTTAGATTAAAATAAAGAGAATTTGTCACCAGCAGATGTACATCACCAGAAACATTAAATAGTTCTTTAGATTAAAATGTTACCAAGAATGGATAGTGTCAGAAATAAAAAATAAGCAAATAAATTTTAAAAATGTTATCAGTTCTTAACTTCTTAGAAGACAGTTATTTAAAGCCAAACTTTCACAATACATTGTAGTACCTGTAACTCATGCAAAACCAAAATGTATTATAGCACAACACAAAGGATGACAGGGAAGAAATGGAAATATGCCATAGCAAGTTTCTCATAAAATATGTAAAGTGATTAATTCAAGACAAACCGATAAGTTTAGGGAAAATATTATAAACTCTAGAGAAAACAAAACAAAACAAGCCCCAAACAAAGAGGAAGAGCCAAAAGTCCCCAAAAAAGTGATAAAATAAAATACAATGAAAATACCAATTAATCTAAAGGAGATAAAAATAAAGACAGGTAGACAACAAATAGCAAGATGGCAAACTTAAAGGCAGTCATATTCATAATTAAAGAAAAATGGATTAAACATTCAAGTTAAAAAGTAGAAATGATCAGATTGGATCCAATACCCAATAATATGCTGTAAATAAGAGATATACATTAAGTATAAAGTATAACAGTATAAAGATGCTGATAGGTAAAACAAAAGAATGGTAAAAACATATACTAATTATAAGAAAGCTTGCAGTGAGCCGAGATCGCGCCACTGCACTCCAGCCTGGACGACAAAGCAAGACTCCGTCCCCACAACAACAACAACAACAACAACAACAACAAAAAAGGCTGGAATGGCTACATTCATATTAGACACAGAATATTAACAGAAAAAAATGGACATTTCACAATGTAAGAGTCAATTCATCAAAAAGACATGTCAATCCTAAATAAGCATGTATTAAATATCACAGTTCCAAAATACATGAAACAAATACTGGCAGAACTGAAGAAAGAATTGGAAAAATCCCTATTATACATAAAGATTTCAAAACCATTCTCTCTTTTAATAACTGAATAACAAAGTATATTGGAAAAATCAGTAAGGATATTGAAGACATGAACAACATTGACACCAATCATCTTAGTTGACATTCACTGGACATCACACTTCAAACTACCAAATATGCGTCTTTTTCAAATGCATAACAAACGTTTACCAAGATAGGTAGTCTGCAAATACTTCTTTTTTAAAGTACCAATAAGCTTAAAAAGAATAAAATCATGCAAGGTATGTTGTTTGGATACATCGGAACTAAATAAGAGATTAGAAATTAGAATCAAGTGTGCAGCACTGTGACAAAGCTCTCATTCCCCATTGCCTCAGTTTTCACAGATACCCTGGAAGTTGTACCTGAAGGATAAGAAAAGGAAGGCTTGTACCAGTTGATATACACAGCCCGCACTGAGTCCAGAACTTGAACCCAGGTCTATCTAGAACAAAAACCTATGTTTCTCCACTCCATAATGTAGTTCTTTTAGGTAGTTCTAAGTCGGAGACACCTGCTCCCAGACTTTTATCTTCATTTCTAATTTTTTACATTAGCTAAACTTAAATGACAACATGAAATGTTACGAATAACTTTATCAAGAGTGAACATAAAGCCAACACTAAAATTCAAATGAATTTTCACATATAATGTAGTAAAGCAATCTAGAAAATTCCAAGTGTGTTTAAATTAACACATGTCAAAATAACCTTTAGGTCAAAAAGAAATGAAGAGAGAAATTAGAAAATATTTTGAACTTAATAATAACAAAAACTCAACATTTCAACATTTGTTGGATTTAAAGTAATCCTATGAGGAAAATTCATAGCTCAGAATACTTATATTGGAAAAGAAGAATTACTTAAAAATCAATGATACAGCTTATACTTTAGGATGATTGACAAAAAAGAAAATGAAATGCAAAGTATGCAAAAAGAGGAAAATAAGTATAAAAATAAAGTAAATAAAACAAAATATATAAACAACAGAGAAAAGTCAATAAAAATATGTTCATTGAAAAAATTAGCAAAATTGAGAAACCCTTATCTTGACTGATGAAGGACAAAAACAGGCAAAACACAAATTACTAACATCAGGAGTGACAGTGGAGCATCACTAAAAATCCTGCAGACATTAAAAGGATAATAGGAAATAATCTAAAGAAAAGTATGCCAATAATGTGACAACTTAGATGAAATAGAAAAAAAATGCCTTGAAAGCCAAAACTGTCACAAGAAGAAACAGAACATCTCAATACTAAAAAGGACACTCAATTCATAATTAAAAGCTTTCCCAAAAAGAAAACAACAGCCCAGATAGATATATGAGTAATTCTTTTGAGCAAGAAATAATACCAGTTTTACTCATAGGCTTTCACATAATCACAGAAGAGGGAACATTATCCAGCTCATGTAATGAGACCAGCTAAACCCTGACATTAGTCACAGCATTACAAGAAAAGAATGCTACAAACCAGCATCCTTCATGAACAAAGATATGAGCAAAATTTGGTGAAACCCCGTCTCTACTAAAAAAAAAAAAAAAAAAAAAAAAAAAAAACAAAGAAAAATTAGCCAGTGTGGTGGCAGGTGCCTGTAATCCCAGCTACTCAGGAGGCTGAGGCAGGAGAATCATTTGAACCCGGGAGGTGGAGGTTGCAGTGAACTGAGATTGCGCCACTGTACTCCAGCCTGGGCAACAAGAGGGAAACTCCATCTCAAAAAAAAAAAAAAAAAAAAGAAAAGAAAAAAGAAAAAAATTCTTAACATGAACAACAATCTGCGACAAAATATTGGCAAATCAAATCCAGTAATATATACAAAGGACAATAAATCATGACAATATGAGGGCTTATTCTGGGCATGCAAAATTGGATGAACATTTCAAAATCAGTAAGTATAAATCATCACACTAAGAGATTAAA
Organism: Macaca nemestrina; assembly: GCF_043159975.1. Taxonomy (NCBI): domain Eukaryota; kingdom Metazoa; phylum Chordata; class Mammalia; order Primates; family Cercopithecidae; genus Macaca; species Macaca nemestrina. Next base: position 7,559,658 of record NC_092126.1, read on the forward strand.
AATAAAAACATATAATCCTCTCAAAAGATCCAGTTAAGAATCAAACAAAACTCAACACATTCATAAAAAAAATTCTCAGCAAACTAAAAATGAAAAAAAACGCTCATGAAAATAAAGGTCATCTACGAAAAAATCCTATATATAAAAACTGAAGCTTGCCCTCTAAATTTGGAAACAACACAAAGATGGCTGCTCTCATAACTTCTACAGAACATGGTACTGGAGGTCCAAAAGAGTGAAATGGACAGTAAAAAGTGATTAAAGTTATGAAATTTAGAAAGGAAGAAGTAAAAATCTGTTTTATTATGGAGACACAATCAAGCATATGGAAAATCCTAAGAAACTAAACAAACAAACACCACTCTAAAGTTCAAAAGGTCAAGATCAATATATAAAAATCAATTAATAGCATTTTCAATGAACAACTGGAAAATGAAAATTTAAAAAGTACTATTACAGGCCGGGTGTGGTGGCTCATGACTGTAATCCCAGCACTGTGGGAGGGAGGCTGAGGCGGTTGGATCATCTGAGGTCAGGAGTTCGAGACAAGCCTGGTCAACATGGAGAAACTCCGTCTCTATTAAAACTATAAAAATTAGCCAGGTGTGGTAGTGGGGACCTGTAATCCCAGCTATTCTGGAGGCTGAGGCAGGAGAATCACTTGAACTCGGAAGGTGGAGACTGCAGTGAGTCGAGATCACTCCACTATATTGCAGCCTGAGTGACAGAGAGACTCTGTCTCAAAAAATAAATTAAAAAATAAAAAGTACTATTACAATAGCATCAAAAACAAAACATTTAGGCATACATTTAACAATATGTATGCAAGACTTGTACAATCAAATCTAAAAGAAAAAATGCTGAAAAATGTTAAGATCTAAATAAATGGAGAGATATATTATGTCCATGGATTGGAAAACTCAGTATTGTAAAGATTTCAACTTTCCCCAGACTGATTTATAAATTAAATACAATTAAAATATCAGCAGGCTTTTATGTAGAAATGGACAAGCTGATACTACAATCTATATGAAAAAGAAATATGGCTCCTAAAATAGTTGAATCAATCTTCAAAAAGAAAAAAGGGGGAAGACATACAGTATTTGATTTCATGACTTACTTTAAACTTTAAAACTATGTTAACCAGGATAAAGTGGTACTGGACTAAAGACAGATAAACAGATGAACAGAGCAGGGAATGCAGAAATAGATCTACATTCATAGAATTAATTTTTGGGCTGCTTTCAGAACAATTCAACAAAAAAAGGAAAGATTTTTCAATATGATGTGAGAACAACTGGTTATCTATATGGAAAAACAAAACACTAAACATTAACCCAATACTTCAGAGTATGGGGGAAAAAAAAAAACTGGATCATAGGCTTAACTCTAAAAGAAAAATCTACCAATCTTCCAGAAGAAAACACAGAAGGATATCTTTCTAACCTTAATACCTTTCTAACTTTAGGCAGAGATTGCTAATACTGAATTTAGAAACCACTAAGCATAGAAGAAACTGATAAAATAAATGCCATCAAAGTTTTAAAGATTCTGTTTAAAAGAAAATGAATTCACAAACTGGGTGATAATATTAACAACTCACACATCTGACACAGGAGTTTTATTTGAGATATATAGTATCTGTGTGTATATCCTAACATATATTAAATTTAAAAACAAATGACCCAATAACAAAACTGAGCTAAAAATTTTAACAGATACTTCACAAAAAGATCTATTAGTTAATGACCAATAAGGCCATGAAAAATTGTTCACATCATTGGTATCCAAGAAATGCAAATTTAAAATACAATGTAATAACACTATGCATCCATTAGTATGGCTAAAATTGGAAAGTTTGACAGTTCCAAAAGTTGGTGAGGAAATAGAGTGCCTGGAATTTGTGTACATTGCTAGAGGACAGGTAAAATGGTACAACCTCTTTCGAAATTGGTGTGGCAGTTTCTCATAAAGTTAAACAGTCACCTTGCCTTAGTCCTTATCATGCTCTTATTATAAAACAATGGGCCAGGCGTGGTGGCTCACGCCTGTAATCCCAGCACTTTGGGAAGCCAAGGCAGGAGGATCACCTGAGGTCAGGAATTCAAGACCAGCCTGGCCAACATGGTGAAATCCTGTCTCTAGCAAAAATACAAAAATTAGCCAGGCATGGTGGCACATGCCTGTAATCCCAGCTACTTGGGAGGCTGAGGCAGAAGAATCGCTTGAACCCAGAAGGCAGTGATTGCAGTGAACCGAGATATGCCACTGCACTTCAGCCTAGGTGACAAGAGCACAACTCTGTCTCAAAAATAAAAAATAAATAAAAATAAATACATTTAAAAAAAAAACTGCCTCCTCTGTAATACTTAGCTTTAACTGACTATAATGAAATTTTGCTGTCAATAAGACCTATACCAGTGTCTTTCTCTCATTCCAAGTGTTAGTCTTTTCTTGACGTCCTTTTCAGGAAGTACACAGAATGCTTTGTTAATAAATTTAGAGTAGGCCCATACATGTAATGTATGAATGTGAACTCAGATATAACCTCTGAATTTCAGCATTAGTTGGCCCAGAATAGAAGCCAAGTGAACAAAACCACAGCTCCTCTGCTACCAATGGACGTGCACAGGTAGGGCTAAAAGGTGACTCTGTATCAGCTTTCAGCACAGATCATCTAGTTGACAGGGTCCACCTGTCACCTCACATTCCTGACGCTGTCCTTAATACAGCATTTAGAGCAGGGGCTTCTGTAAAAGGGGAGCTACTCCAGTAGCTCTAGGAGGCAAACTTGTGCTTCACTCCTACATTACACATTGCTTTGATTGTTTTGATCCTATTCGTTTGACAGTAAGTTATTAATTTATGTCACCTTCCAAAATTATTCCCCAGGATACATCCCTCAGAAGACAATCCCCACAAAAAGCTCCATACTTAAGAAATCTGGAGTCAAATACATATGAAAACATCCTGCCACTATAATCCAATTTCCTGCAGATATTCCTGTCAAATGTTCACATATTAAATACTTGAATGGGTCCTAACTAAAGTAACTTGATTTTGTTTAATCCAGCCATGAATGATACTTATTTGACGATAAAAAGCCTTTGTCAAATAATACTTATGAAAATCTTATGGAAATAATGAGTTAATATTTATTGAGCATTTCATATTAGGTATATATGCCAATAACTGTGCTGAGTACTTTAAAACCACCTTATGAGGTAGTGGTATTATTGTGTCTACTTTAAATATAAAGAAATTGAGGCTCAGAGAGATTTACTTTTCACAGAATTAGGATGCGCAGAAACCAGAATTTCAACACAGGTGGTCTGACTCTAGAGTATCATAACGCATTGCAGGACAATGCTAATTCTTAGCAGTGTTCCCGAGAACTCAATTTGGGAAACTGCCTTACATCATGTACTTCAGTCTCTCCTTTTCACACTGGCTTCTGAGGAGCAGAAGCAATGAATTACCCTGAATTGATCCACTAAGACTTCATACGAGGCATATACATTTCAGGCCTTTGCTATATAGTTTTTAAATTGTAATGAAAGTTTGAGGTGAATCCTGTTTTTCATCAGCTTTAAAAAAGCATTAAGTCTCACTGTAAAATGTAACAATTATGTGCCATTTTATTCACTTTTGAATAAATATTACACCCTCTATACACCACAAGCCAGGATGATTCTGAATGACCTGATTGCATGTGTGATAACTCATCACTGCTTTTCTCAAGACCATTGAAAACATCCTTCAAGGGATTTTCTGGGATTCTATGTTAGGTGAGAGACACAAAGAAAATTTTAGACACAGTCTGTTTTAGGAACAGCACTTCTCACAAGAAGGCTTTATAATTTGCATTTATTATAGAATAATATAGTACTACCAACATACAAATCATGTTCATATCATTTAAAATCATAATTTAAATGATTTTCATTTTAGCAATTGTGGCTACTGGTATATTATAAACCTGCTTAAATGCTGATACATAGTGTTTAAAATGATATTATAATTATGTATTTTTTTCTGAAAATAAGCATTTAATACCTTCATTCACTGCATACAATTAGATGGCGGCTATTAGTAATGTTTTACAACTACAGATAATACTTCTAATCATGTTAAAAGATACATAATTCTCTTTCTGTTATTTGTTCAGGAAAAATTCCAAAAGTATTAGGTCAGATGATGAAAACTTTTTTATGACTCTTGAACTCTACCATGAATGATTTTTAAAAGGGTCTTAATAATTCACCAACAATATGTGGCTCTACCAGTTTTTTCTATCTTTGATAGCTTTGAATATTTTCTTTGTTTTTAATTTTTCATAATTGTACAGACACAAAATTGTGTCTCATTGTAATCATGTCGATGTTTTTAGCTACATTTGGGCATTACGGTACTAACAATATCAGAAACAATATCTTGAGTATCTTTATATAGATGAAAACTTTCATATTTTTCATTGAAGTTTGATTCATTACTGTGGGTTAGATGCCGTCGGGCTAGGCACTGGAGCTCTCTTGTTCTCAAGCTCTCCTTTTGTCCTTATTCACCACAAAGTTACATTTGGAGTTGAGACATTCATCACTGACTGCATCTATTACCTTTCTGCTTCACCGTGGCTGCTTTGGCAACTTCGCCTTTGGCACTTCTAGCATGACAGACATAGCTGCGCTTGAGATCCTCAGAGGTAACTTTCTTGATGCTCAAAATCTGAGTTCTTGTTTCATCTTCCGTTCTACTGTGACTTATACTAGAAATAGAGGGAAGCAAATCAAAGCATTTGAGAGTGACTCAAGCACTATGGACTGTGTATGAATCAGACAAGTAAGCAACCACAGACCCCCACTACAGGTGAGGGCAAGGAAGGTTGATAAGCTGAGCTACCTACAATGCAGCAATTACAAAGTATTAATGGTAAGATTCTAATACTATACTATACCATCTACACTACACACTCTGCCATTGTCTAGACCAAATCCCAACACCGGCTTCTTTTTATAGATCTCTCTTCAAAACGAAATGTCTCTTTTGCTTAGATCTCTGAGCCAGAATGCTGTATCAGTTTAGAGAGAAGCTTCTGGGGCCAGGTGCTTTTGGGTTTTTATCCAGGATTTGTTAATTTCTGGCTATATACTTTGGGTGAGATAACTAACTTTTTCCAGGTCTTAGGTTCCTCTTTTGGAAAAGAGGGAAGTCGTAATGCCCACACAGTGCATTACACGTATTAATTTATTCAGGAATTCTGAGGACTGAATACGCTAAGGCATGAATATAAGAATAATGCTTAATAACTATTAATGTAGGTATTATTGTTATCCCATAGGAATAGTCGTTGCATTTCAGTGATTCCCAAAGCATGGATTCTGAACACAGCTAGAATATTGTGGTCAGAAATCTGAAATCTCGTGGTTAAATCCTAATATATAAAAAGAGGAAGCTGTTATGAACAAGTAAACTTTGTAAAAATAAATATATCCAACTTTCAGTGAATCGGAGATCAAGTGCTTTGGGTCCAAGATCAAAATTTAAAATCCCTTTGAACTCCTTTGCTCATCGCAGAGAAAAATCTCTCTGCTACAGCTGACTGCCATCTAGGTTCTCTTTTTAACTAGGCTTCCTGTCAGGTATGAGAATTTGGTTAAGGGCTCTCATTGGTTTAGCTTAAGCTTAACTCCACTGCTACCTATGAACACTGAGTACGTTTCAATAGCAGCAAGGTGGAACAACACGACTTTCCTTATTATTTATTCACTATTATTATGAGGATGGGATGCAAAGTGTTAACAATTCCTAAAAAGATCAGTGATTCTCCCTGTGAGCCTCCAGCCACATTACTTTGTCATGTAGCTGACCAGCTGCAAAGTTTTAATTGGTGCAGTGAGCCAACTGCTGTTTGGTAACGGTGCACTTCATTTACAGTGGAACCTTCTGTCTTCAAGGACTCACACTTTCCACTTTGCCAATGCCTTAAAAAATCAGGTTTATTTAGGAATAAAATGTTATTTTATTTTAAAAGTGAGTTATATTACCACCCATCTACCTTTAAAATAAAATGTAAATTACACAAATATATTTAGTTAATATTAAAAATTGCTAATTGTAAATATAACTATAGGTTATATGAGTTAAGAAAGAGGAGAGAGGAAATGCATGCTCACTGCAATGCAAAAAAAAAAAAAACCTAATTACCTAAGGCACAAATACATAGGGCCAGACACTAGGATTGAGAAAAGGAAAAACACAACTACACTGATAGGTTTCCACATACCCACAACCCTCGATCGTGGCCTTTTTATGGATATAAGATATGTATTCCCTCTACTTCCATGTGGATATCATAAATGTGTGAATCTTGCTGGGCTTAAGACAATAGGGTGCATGTCCTGTGGACAATCTGATGAAGATGCTCAGCCTCAGAACATTCTAATTCAGTTCTCTACTAGTTATCAGGCAGCATCTGTTCCTCGCATTGCTAGTCCAGTAACCCTGTTTTGGGATGCAGCCACCAAAGATTTGAAAATCTTGCCGATTTTTGTGATAGGGAAAAATGAGAATTTTCATTTTCGTTGACTAGAACACACATCAGAGATCATTAAGTTGAGAAAAAAAAGTTAGTCACTCCCTTGCTGGCCCCCATGATACCTTTCATTAATGGTGACATCAATAGGGATGTCATCAGGTTTTTTTCCATCAATGGTCCACCAAACCTCATTGCGAGAATCCATCAGAAAACTAAAATAGACTGTACAGGGGATGAGTAGCTCCTCTCCTGAAAAAAAAAAAAAAAAAAAAGAAAGAAAGAAAAGAAAAATAAAGACGAAGGTAACCCATTAGTGTTTATCCTTCACATGGCTATATTGGTTCTACTCTCTGACTAATCAGAAGCTACGAGTTATGTGTACCTGAAACCCTGCTTATGAGTAATTCTCTAGTCGACTTCCATAAGGTAATGTACCATACTTCATTCCAAAACAAACAAGCAAAACCAAATAAAGAAGCCCATTAACTTTGTATAAAATTACCAGAGTGACCGTTTTTAATATAAATATATTCTAAAATGATGATATTTGTTTAAAAAGTCTCCGACAAGGCTAGGCCTAGTGGCTCACACCCGTAATTCCAGCACTTTGGGAGGTTAAGGCAGGCGGATCACCTGAGGTCAGGAATTCAAGACCGGCCTGGCCAATATGGTGAAACCCTGTCTCTACTAAAAATATAAAAATTAGCCAGGCGTGGTGGCACACACCTGTAATCCCAGCTACTCGGGAGGCTGAGGTAGGAGAATTGCTTGAACCCAGGAGGTGGAGGTTGCAGTGAGCCAAGAATGTGCCACTGCACTCTAGCCTGGGCAACAGGGTGAGACTCCATCTCCAAAAAAAAAAAAAAAAAAAAAAAAAAAAAAAAAAAAAAAAATGTCTCTGACAATATCCTTTTTAGCCCTAGACCTCCATAGACTGCTCTTCTCCTTTGTTCTTTTCCTCAAGAAGGGTGACTAAGGATAGGTTCTCCATCTCTTCAGTCCTTGGCCAGGAAAGATGGGGAAATACCATCACAGAGAGACCTGGCTGACGAGGCCCACCTTGAAATGCTCCAGCTATCAGGGTGCATTCAATAAATTTCAAGCTAACGTAAAAATAGAAAACTCTATGCTATCCCTCTGAGATGGAACATGAGGTTAGGGAGATCCCTAGGCAGGAAACAGTAGTAACAGCAGCAGCAGCAACGTACTTACTAAGAACTTTATACAAGTTATTGTGCTAAATATTTATATTTATTAATGGTCTTATTTAATCTTACAAAAGCACTATGAGGTATTTTTTAAAATCGATGTTTTCCAAATGTAAAAGTTGAAGCTTAAGGATGCTAAATGATATTCGTAGGTGAAATCATTAAGTGAAGGGCCAGGATTTGACCTAGACTGACCTTACATCCCAGTTTGCCTAGAACAGTTCTGTTTTACGCCTGCTTTCCTGGTTACCTATATTAATAGGTAGTGGCTATGTTTACTCCCAGAAAGTGTCCTAGTTTAGATGATGAATTGTATTGCCACCCTAATTTGAACTTAGGCTTATCTGACTGAGTGGCCATACTCTATCTACCCTCCCAATGCAATGTCCTTAAGTTTTTTTCCTCCAGTTTTCTGTATCTACTTGTCACTAAGAAAGATAAAGGGAACATGGATTCAACAATCTTTCTGTCAGCATAGTTTGATAGGTAGACAAATATATTTATGTTATTAATTAGGGTATACCCTGGCAGCAGGAAGAGTATTCACATGACTATATAAGCCATAGCTAATTCTAGGAAGTTCAGCCTCTTGCCGTGTTCTCTGTGCTTCACAAAGCAAGTCATATTTTCAAACTTCTCTTGATTTTTTTTTGGCATTGTTCTCCATCTATGTTGATCATTATTATCTTTTTTTTAGAGTAAAATCGAATTTCTATGCCAACATATACAACATACAAGATCAATTGTATCTTTATTATTGTTTGTTGCTACAAATTTATTCATACCAGGAAAAATGTCATATTTAAAATTCTCAAAATAGTTTTGGCGCAGGTCAAATCTCATTTTGTTAAATCCTGAACTCTTTTAATTGGGTTTTTTTTTTTTTTTTGCATCAGCCTCTTCCCCAGCCACCCCGGCCCCCTTGCTCCAGAATGCTTTGCTGCCTGCCTTGATGCCACAGCTACTTTTACTCCTACTCATGTTAATTCTAGATAAACATAAACATTTAATGTGACAGCGTTTCTACCCAATTGTGCTCTGCAGAAACCATGCAGCTCTTCTGCATGAAGACTTAGCATCCCTACCCCAAAGAGGACTCCATACAATTTTTCTGATGCTTATTGGCAAGAGGAACCAAATAGAAATAATCAGAAGGATGCACAAAATGTACCCTAAGATTGCTTATAATGGTCAGTGTTTTAAGGTCTATAAAGCTTTATGTCTCCGTGTTCATCCAAATACTGGATGGCAAAGAGGTCCACATCCATGTTCCACATTCGTGTTAACTTACTGGCAAACAAATGGTGCTTGTGCATCATCCAGTTCAAGTCGCCAGCTGCAAAAATGCACAGCGAGCACATGAGGACCCCACTGCTGTGTGGGTAGGGAGCACCCTCAGAAACATCACCCTCAAGCTACTGCCACTTGACCAGCCTAGCAACTGCAGGCATATCAGACAGGTTGTACTTATGGCTTAAGGAAAGTGAGCTGAAGACTTCAAAGATCCTTTAGATAGGGCCCAGAGATACTCATTGGGGCTGTATGTGTCTTGCACCCACCACTCCATAAATTTTTTGATTTTTTTCATTCTCTGATACATATCCTACATACTCCCTACCAACCACAAAATAGGCACTGCCTGAAACAAGAGGTGTTTCAAGTGGAGGATGCATTTCAACAATTCCTGTGTTTGTCAGCTTTCCATTAACAACTACATACCTCTTTTTCCACTTTTTTTTTTTTTATTGAATGGCATCCTCTCAGTTGTTTTCACCCATTAACAACTGACTATTATCTTTAGCACATTTTAAACAGATGCTCTTTTATACCTCTGTGAAAGTTGTCAGAGTCAAAATGGAGTCACTTGTGCCACACTCTAATGAAAAACGGTTGGGAGGTTATATAAAAGGGCCCTCACACACACATGCCTATTATAAAAACTAGTACAAGTACTCTGAACACCACTATCTTGCACAAAGGCCAGCATGATTCTTACACAAATAATATTTCTGTGAGGAGGTCTGACCACCAATTGCCGGTCAAGCTTGTACTGATGTTACCCTGTTACTGATTCTTATAACCAAGGATAACTATTTCAAAACAACTTATGTAACCTTCCTCACTTTGCCTTTCAAAACTGTTACGTTCCTATGTTTTCTGGGTATGACTATGGTCCCCGCATGGGATGCCATAGCACTCATATTCCTGGATTGCTATCTGCAATTCATTCCTGAATAAATCCTTTTCTTTTTGGAGAGCTATTCTCTTTGTTGTTATTTAGGTTAAAACTTCTCATTGGGTTTGGACTGAATTTATTATAAGTGATACAACAATACAACATAGAAAATGTTAAAAATTTTCTATAGCTTCCTATTCACTTAATCGTGGGAGACTTTGAGTCAAAAGAGCAACACGTTATCCCTTATTTGGTCAGTTATCAAAGATTTTTGTCTATAGCGAAAAATTATGAAAACTAAAAGAAGAACCAAAGAGCCACAGTAAGCATTCAATAGTATCCTGCATCAACGTCCACTAGTTTTATCAGTTGTTACCTATTATATCCATGGTCTTGCCTTCAAGATCCACCACTGACCTTTCATAATGGAGTGGGAGCTTGAAGGATATCTAAATCTTCTGCTCATGTTGCAGCCTTGGTAAACCAAAGCCCGTACAAGCTAAAGTTTGCATCAAACAGAAATCACTAATCAGCAGAGGAAGATGGCTAGCAGAGGGAGAAGGGAACAGATACCGAGAGTGAAGCAAAACATTCTTGAGTTGCCCATGGCATCAGTGAAGTAACTGATATCCAGAGCTGCCTTGGTTTCTGACATTTCAGTTTCAATTCATGTGTTTCTTTACAACAGTGGTCTATTTTCTTGCATTAACTTAAATGACATTTTATTCCTTGCAATTAAGAGAATCTAAGTGAAATTCAGAGACAGAGCTGGAATTACCTGGTTCTTTCTCATACACCACATGATCATTAGGTGAATGGATCACAGGGGGCACTGCATTTTTTGGAGAGCCTGTGTTAGAGGAAGTAAAAAAGGGAGATGATGTTAAATCACGTAGCCTTATTTTAAAATCTGCTCTTCTTTGAACCTTGCCTAACTTCCTGGCATAGTTTGTCGGTTGTTTTAGAGAAGGCCTACAGTCCAAGATATACTCAATTACTGCACTTCATTCATTTAAAACAAGCAAAGCATAAAATAAAGGAAATACAGATTTGATGTCTGCTCCCAGTTCTTGACATGGGCTCCTAAATCCCTGTGTGATAGGGGCAATAGGAGCTTCTTTTGTTTTAACATTGCTCTAGTCCCAAATTCCTAACACAAGAGCTTCTAAGACCTTTGGAATCTCTGGAGTAATGGGTGGATTTTACATGCTAATGAAATGATTGGTGGCTAGGGTTCCTATATAGCTTCTGGATGAGTGCTAGTAGCCAGAAATACCATAGATAATTAACACAATCTCCAGCCTCTCACCCATCTCTGGAAGCTTGGGAGTGTGACTGCAATTTCCAGTCCTTTTACTCAATAATGCCTGTGTGATAGAATCTCCATAAAAACCCTAAACAATCAGGTTTGGAGAGTTTCTGGGTTGGTAAGGACATCCAGAAGCCGGGAGGGTAGACCTCTGAACTCAGGACCCTTCCAGACCTCACCCTATGTATCTCTTCATCTGGATGCTCATTTGAATCCTTTATAATATATTCTATAATAACCAAGTAAGGGAAAGTAAAAGGTTTTCCTGAGTTTTGTGAGCAGTTATACCAAATCACAGAACCTGAGGAGGAAGTAGTAGGAATCTTCAGTTTGTAGCCAACACAGGGAGAATTGTGGGTAACCTGGAACCTACTGCTTGTGATTGGAATCTAAAGTAGGGGGTGGGGCAGTCTTTTAGGAAGGAGTCCGTCACCTGTGGGGTCTGTGCTAACTCTGGACAACTGGCGTCAAACTGAGTTAAACTGTACGACATGCAGTTAATGTCCTCAGAAAAGGTAAGAATTATTTAGTGTAGAAAAGCCACACCTTTAGTGACAAAAGTGTTTTGAGCATAGAAAAAAATAGTTTTCACTTTACAAAGAAACAAATAAAACATACTAAATACCCTCCATGCTTCAGGTCAGTTTGCTTAACAAAGCTTTCCAAAGCTTACACGAGATAGATGTCTTATGTTACATAATACCTAATTGCTTTCATGCCTTAATCAGCTGTTTATTCTCTCTGTATTTCTTCACAACATTACCCAAACTGTCTAGTATGCAACCTGGTTAAATAAGTATTACATTAATGAGTAAATACATGGAGAATTCACAATCACGATGTGAAGGCCGGCACATTAGCCTACTTGATGACGAGTTATCAGTTGAATGTTTGTTTGTTAATGAGATTGCTGCTCTTTATAATAGTCAATACTCCTAAATTTTAAAAAATAATACATTGCATAGAGTTGTTAGTGTTCTCTTCAAAAGTATGAGCTCCAAAGATTTAATAACCAAGTTCTAATCCTGATTTGGCCATATATTAACCATATAAATATGCGAAAGCAAAGTTACTTGGTTTTTCCTAATTTTTGAAAAGCTAATTTTTCATAACTCTAAAATGAGGATAATTAAATTTCATATCACAGTTTCAATATGAGAAATAAACTGAGTAATATATATTAAGGATATGCTACTAGCGTAATAAATGCTCAATACTTTGAAGCTTTAAAACAACAAACTTGTGTTGCTTGAAATTTGAGAAAGAAACCCCCAGTGCCCAGATCCAGCTGTGAATTTTTAAATCTGTTAATCAGGGTGTCCAAGTTTGCTTATTCCCAACTCCCCCAAAATGCATACTTTTAAGTACATATATTAGAAATAACTGCCAAGATGAATATACGATTGCATTATTCATTTGACTTCTAAAATTTAGTCTGGTTTTTTCTTATGAATTAATCCCCAACTCAGCATTATTTAGAAAGTAAGCAGAAAAAGAAGAGAAGTGATTACAATATTGTTTGAATACTATTTGCACTACACGAAAGCCTTTTTGTTGCTAACTTACACGAAATCATGTCAGACCAGTAGAAAAAGCTCTGAGCAGAGACCTGGGATTCAGATTTACTTCTTCAAGTAACTCACTAAGTGTCTCTAAACAGGTTACTTCCTGTCAGTAAGCCTAATGTTTCCATCTATTAAAAGATGGGGTATGACAAAATAATACCCAAATATGCTATCTTTCTTAATATAGTGGACACAGTGGTATTTAGGGGTCATCCCCAAAAGCCATATATCCTGACACTACTTCTCTATTTCTGGGTTTGCTAGGAGTTTGTCAACTCTTAAGAATTGCCCTTTCCACTTTCCTAGTTTCTCATCCCCTATTCTCTTAGTGCAATATAATGGTTGAACATTATTGCCAGCAAATACCTTCAGCAGTAGCTACAGCAGTTTCAGTATATAGAAAAATAGAGTTTACTTAATCCAAATAAAATACTCTTTTGACAAAAGTGTTGCACTGATTCTCCATTGCTTGCCTGAAACTGCATTAATACAATATGAATATTTTTTAAAATATTCTCAATCAATTTTAGTTCCAGAGTACAGATAAAGACACAGGCCTTGTTCAAAGTCATGTTTCTAATAAGTGGCAGTGACAGAATTTGAACGCAGATCTATCTGGTGCTCCTTTCCCTCCCCAAACTACGTTTACTTCATTCATTCATTCACATATTCATTCAGTTGACCAATAATTACTGAATGCTTACGATGTGCATGGAATTGTTGAAGGTTTGAGACAGTGCTGTAAACAAAAAACATGAATCTCTTTTCTTATACAATTTACATACTAGTGTGTAATAAACTATTAAAAACCATAACAACATTATCACATGCTTGTTGTGCGTACTGGATACTAATCACGCTTACCTACTACCTTTACAGTCAGAGTCCTGGTGAGATGAAACGTACGTCCATTTTCTGGATATGTAACAACACATGTGTAATTTCCATTATTTGAAATAAAGGCAATGAGGAAACTCAAGTTCATACCTTCAGGTATTACATTATTAAAATTCTGTATTTTATAACAGCCCTAGAAAAAGTAAAAAAAAAAAAAAAGTTTACTTTTTAGATACATACATAGAAAATACACAAACACATGCACACTCACATCTAATTTTGCACAGAACACCTAAATATTCATGCTGCAGTTTTTATAATACTATTTTGGTCAAGTATTTGACCAGATTTCTGTGAAGAATAAATGAAACATCTCATTATCTTTTCTGATCATGAGAAATTAAAATTCTAAACTAAGATGTGACTTCAAAAACACAGGCTTCCTGTCTCAGGATCAAATTCTGGGCATCCTATGTTGATAGTAAAGCAAAGTTACAGTTTTGAAATAATGACTAAGGAAACTTGAGCAACTGCAAGACCTGCTATTTAGAAAGCAATTCTTTTTCTTTTTGTAATATTTCTTCACTGATTATATTAATTTGAGAATCTAGTCATTCTGTCTGATAATCTAGGCCCCAATTTAGATGTCTGATTTTGGCATTTTTAAACGCCCTGTTGTTTCCCTGTATCAGATATTTCCAGACTGTTTTGTATTTTTCTTTTACTGTATCCCTTTTTTTTTTTTTTTTTTTTGAGATGGGGTCTCATCACTCTGTCACCCAGGATGGAGTGCAGTGGCGTGATCTCAGCTGATTGCAACCTCTGCCTCCTGGGTTCAAGCAATTCTCCTGCCTCTGTCTCCTGAGTAGTTGGGACTAGAGGTGCATGCCACCATGCGTGGCTAATTTTTGTAATTTTGGTAGAGATGGGGTTTCACCATGCTGTCCAGGCCGGTCTCAGACTCCTGACCTCATGATCCGCCCGCCTTGGCCTCCCAAAGTGCTGGGATTTCAGGCATGAGCCTCCATCTTTATCCCATTTTTATAACTGAGTATGACAGATTTCAGGAACTAAAAATAAAATATCTTTATGGGCCTGATCAAGATCGAGGAATGTATTTCTGCTCCTAATTCACATTTTCATATAACTGTTGACATTTAAAATTGAGAAATTGAACTATCTCATTCAACAACTATCTAATTCAATGTATCTAGAATCCTGTTTCAAATGATCAGTCTCACTATTTGGCTAAATTGTTACTTTTTGCCATTTTTGAGAAAAAGAATCAATACACTATCTGTGACAAAAATATATGTTGAATATTTACTTTCAGAAAAGCTTTTGTTTTTCTTTTAAATATCAGTAAGTCACCTATGACAAAAAGATTAGGTTATCTCTAAGGCTTTTTCCATCTTTAAATTTCTGGGAGTCTACTACTAGCTTGTAACTTCAATTTTTTTTATTCACATATTTCATCTTGAACGTTTGTATGATTAAGGTTTCTTCAATTCCCGGAGCATGTATTTTGAAATATAACAGTTACACTGAGGCACATTTTGTAATGCTTTGTCACAGGAAATATGTATTTTAGGAATAGCATTGAACTTCCATTTCGTGGAAAAGATCATCAAGAGGAAGTTACTATAAGCTCAGGTAACGTAGTTTTTCAACGCAGCTTCTCCTGTAAGATAAGCAATACTTCTAGACACTTGTCACATCAGAGAACGATATCAATATCCTTAGGTTATCACAAAGGATAAGGTCTCAAAGGTCTGTATTCTTATAAGTTTTTGTCAGATTTGGTTTGAATTGAGTTTACAGTATCAATAGAACTATTTTATTTTTGTGGTACTTTCCATTTAAAAAGTTCAAAGGTATTTCCCCCTCATTTGTTAGCTTAGCTGTTCCCAAATCCCTGGGAACTAGACAGATCAGACTAAATATACTGTAATTTTATAGACGGAAAAAATGAGACAGAGATATTCTAGATAACACAGTAGAGAGCTGAAATTCAGTTTTCCAGAGAGCTGAATAATGGTCTTTCATTAGCTTCTTAACTAAGAATGAAAACCTCTCCTCAGCAGAGAGTTGAGGCTATAAAAATTATACTGAGACATGCACTTAACGTATACTGTCTCATCTGATCCTTATTCCAAACACATAAAGTTTGTAATGCTTTTACCTCCATTTTATAGATGAATGAACAAGGCCTAGAAAAGTAAAGTAACTGTCAACGTCATACCACTAGACAGTGCTAAAGCTGGAATTTGAATTAGGATCTACTTGTTTCAAAGTCCTTGCTTTATATTTCACCTGATACTGTCTCTTCATTCTATATAGTAGCCCTGAACCTGTGCCATCCCCGGAGCCAGCCCGAGTGAAAAGCGTGATGTGCCTCTATCATTTAAAACAGGCTAATTCCTGCAATCAGTGGTAAACTGAAGATGCACACTTTTGAGGATGAGAAGTCAATTATTATTACTGAACTTGTCAACAGTATTTCTTTAAGAATGTCATGAAAGAAACTTTTCGTAGCTGTTTCAAAGCTATTAGGCCTCAAACATTTTAGAAATAAAGGGAATATTTTACATTCTAATATGTGTGTGAAGGTAATTCAGGGCATTGTCACACTACAAATGTCTATTAACATTAACCTGTTGTGTGTCTGGTTAGCTCTCTCTGATCAGCAACTCTGTGTCTAGACCCTTCAACACACGTGCCTAAGACACATAGGACAATTTTAAACATAATAAACTATTGCTGAAAATAAAACCTGAATATGTTATAATGATTTCAAAACCATTTATTTGGAATCCAGAAGAAAACAAACATAAAAATAGATTTAGATTCCTGAAGAATAGGAAACATGTTTTAAAATATAAGAAATGAGTTAACAGTAAGTGGATTTCCACAATGAAGCAAACACTTGTCTGACTAGAAGACAAACAATCCTAGTTGACCCGTTAGTTCCTCATTCTGAATTCAAAAGAGAGAAGTTAAATAGAAGAGCGATTTTTCAACCATGCTATGGTTGCTGTGGCAACCAACCACAACATATAGGTAAAGAACAACACAAGAAATGACTCTGGGATCTTTCAACTGAAATGAATCATGTGGGGAGGGGAAGGGTGCGGTGGAGGAATGTCATGATGAAGTAAGAACAAGTGTTTCCATTCAAGAAACCAACAATGTGTGAAGAACTGTGTGAAGGCACAAAAATGAAAATGATACAACTCTAACTTACAGTTATTCATGGTCTAATGGAGGATTGCAACGAACACAATAAAAGACACTTAGGGGCAGGGGAGTGTGAAATAAAAACAAAACAACTTAGGAAAAAGTTAATGAAGAAGAAAGATTTGGGTTGGTTCTTAAATGATAAGTAGAATATTAACATCTATTGAGGAAGAAGGTAGACATGGGAAGTAGACACTTCAGGCACAGGAGAAAGTGTGAAGAACTCACCCGTACTGTCTTTATTTTTTCCCTCGCTGTCATTACTTAAACAACAATATTATAATATTCTGTTTTCATGCAGAGTTCCTCCTTTGGAAAATTCGCTTGTATGAGGGCCAGTGGGGGGTAATAAATTCCGTATCTGCATGTTCAGAAACTTGCTCAATACTTGGTGCTCGGTAAATGCTCGATACATTAGTGTTGCCTGATCAAAGGTATGAATGAGAGAAGCCAAGACCCAAAAGGCATGGAGTTGAGGGCTCATAGAGTGTATAAGTGCTGATGAGTATTTGGAATATAAGACACTGGGTGGTGGGTTGTAGAATGGAAAGGGAAAGTAGACGTAATGATACAAATAATTTAACTGAGATACAAGGTTTGAAGTGTTAGTAGTATCTACTGAAGTTTTTGCATTCTAGATAAAGTTGGTATAAAACATATACTTTGCTATGAAGTCTTAGAAGAGTTGATAAACTAGTCCCTTCCAATGAACAGAACTAAGTCATGCAATGATTGCACAACAAATATTTACAAAGTCCCTCCTGTGGTCCAGGCACTGGGTTAGGAGCTGGGTATACAATTGCCAGAAAAGAACACAAATGGTGCTTATTCTATGGAATTTTACAGTGCAGGCTAATTCATTCAACTATGTAATCACTTTCTAAGTACAATATAATTGTCTCAGTTTTATGCTGTGTGCTTGCTATTCAAGGGAAAGAGAAAGAGAAAGGGAAAGGAAAAGAGTGGTCACTACTTAGAACAGAAAAAAGAGAAATACAATCACTAGAATAACAAAGACAAGATACGAATGAAGTGCTATCGAAGCAGAGTAGGTGATTTTTATGGCCTGAAGTGGCTTCAAGACTTCATAGCTATTTGAATTTGGCTTTGCCTTTAAATCATGAATCTCGAGTCCTTAGAGGCCCTAAACCTTATGTCAAATGTTATATGTATATGCATACATGTACACATACAGAATTATATGTGTATAGCTCTGAAAGAAAATATGATACATACTCTCTCACACTAGAGGTTGAAAATCCAATCACTATATAGGAAGTATAGGGAAAGAAAAGAGATAGAGAACCAATCTAAGCTGTCAAATCAAATAGGAGCAGGCATTTAAAAAATAAGGCCTACTACACAGACCTTGAACTAACTTCTCAACAATATCTCTATGCCAACAAGAAGGCCAAGCCTGGCATGTTTTCAGAAATGTCCTTTCCTGATACCACCTAGTCTGGAAAAGCAAATATTTTTCTATTTTCCAAGAGATAGCTATAAAAAATGTTTGACCAATTCTGATTAATTTCATAATAAAAATGAAAAGTGGAGGTAATATATCAATTTTAATAATCGGTATGGGTACAAAGAAAACTAGCTTTGTGGAAAGTTACATCCAGAATGGCATCTAGTCTGACAAATAGCAGGTGAGAGTATTTCAGCAGCTGTCATAAATGTAATCTATAAACCATCCAATAAAATGGTTCCTTTGATCCTCGGTGAGAAGAGAAAATTGTCTATGCTTTTATAAGCATCTCTAAGAGATAAAGTTTTAAATATCAAACTATAATGAAGAGAATTAATACAGTAATATGAAAGTTAGGATGGCTTGCCAAAGACCCTAAATTAATCTCATTAGTAACAAAAGGATTGCATTACCTGTGTCTGTACTTCTATATGTTTGGAAGTTCCTATGTGAATAAACAGGCAGTCTCCCATTTATACACATAGTATATTTCAGAATTTGTTTTACAAGCCAGCTATTTGACATTCTGTAAATCACTTACAAACTGTGGTTTGCTTTCCAGACTAGTTACAAAACCTGGCTTATTCAACAAATATTTGCTGAACATCAGTTTAACTCACAGAAGTTAAACTAGAATACCTAATGTTGAATTAGAGAATTGTGAATTCTGGGTCCTAAATTAACTAAACTCTGCCATGCAGGGAAAAAAAAAAAAAAAGAGGAGAAAGAGAAGGCATGTGGAGGACAATCCAATCCTACCCCATTTATTCAGCAATTCTGAAATGTAAACATTTGGTTTTCTGTTTCCGGTAACCTCAGTTTGTCTGAGATGCCTCTGATTTCTCATGGCCCTCTATCCACAGGTCTCCCTATGTCCCACAGTGCAGTCCACACCCCAGTATGTGTTCAAAAATCACCCTGCCCTTCCAAAACGTCCTAAGCTCCAAAAGTAAAGTCTGGACCACCCTCCTTACATCAGTTCTAGAGAGCACAGTTTTTGTGATCACACAGAACTGGCCTGCAATCCCAGACTCTCTCATTAGTAGCTGTGTTATTTTGAGTAAATTATATACGAAAATGTAAAAGTGTGCTTTCCTGACACATTACAGAGGGTAGAATCTTAGCTCCTAGTTCTGTGGCCTTGGAAATATTTCTCAACTACGCTATACCTCGTTCCTCAACTATAACATGGGAAAACATGACAACCTATTTCATAAGGATGTTGACAGAATTAAGGAAGATCAAGCATTTGGAACAATACGTGTGTTCAGTAAATGTTAGGTGTTATTGTTTATCTCTCTGAATCGCCATTTTCTAATCTGTCAAAATACGGTATCTGCCTTGCAGAGCTGGTGCTACATATGAATATAAAGCACACAGCACACTGGATTGTGACCACTGAAATGTAACAAATATGAGTTTCCTCTTTCTTTAGCAGCTTTAGATGATTAGCAGCTTTCATCTTTCAGATAACAGGAAAGCAAATTTCCTGAAACTTATTATTATGGATCCATCTTTTAATCCTCATAGACTGATTTGCGTTACTAAAAGAGACCATCTTTACCACGTCTCTTTTAGTAATGCAAATCAGTCTATGAGGATTAATAGATAGATCCATAGAAGTAGGAATCAACAGATGTAGGAACCTCTGTTGATAACAACTAAAAAAGAATTGCTGAAGAAGGGCCAAGACATCTGGGTAGATGCTTGGGGATGACTGTAAAAGGTACAAAATAGAAGGCAAAGAGGCCGGGCGCGGTGGCTCAAGCCTGTAATCCCAGCACTTTGGGAGGCCGAGAAGGGCGGATCACGAGGTCAGGAGATCGAGACCATCCTGGCTAACACGGTGAAACCCCGTCTCTACTAAAAAATACAAAAAACTAGCCCGGCGTGGTGGCGGCGCCTGTAGTCCCAGCTACTCGGGAGGCTGAGGCAGGAGAATGGCGTGAACCCGGGAGGCGGAGCTTGCAGTGAGCTGAGATCCGGCCACTGCACTCCAGCCTGGGCGACAGAGCAAGACTCCGTCTCAAAAAAAAAAAAAGAAGGCAAAGTTAGCACTGCTGTACAGAGACAGGAGGACGCAGTGACCAAGAACCTTTGTTTTGTTTCCAAGATGGCAGAAGTGTTAGGATTAAAGGTGTCAGGTGATTACCCAAAGGTAGAGAAACAGGAAGCAATATATTAGAAATTATTAGTAATCTTTTCTTAATCAAATAAGAGAAAACATGATCAGTGGTTGTCTTTTTTTTTTTTGAAATGGAGTCTTCCTCCATTGCACAGGCTGGAGTGCGGTGGCATGATCTCAGCTCACTGCAACCTCCGCCTCCTGGGTACAAGCTATTCTCCTGCCTCAGACTCCCAAGCAGCTGGGACTACAGGTGTGCGCCACCACGCCCGGCTAGTTTCTGTATTTTTAGTAGCGATGGGGTTTCACCATATTGGCCATGTTGTTTGTCTATTTTAGTCACCTGCACATGGTTGGATATTGGCCATGGTAATTGTTTTACAGCTGTGACTTTTTCTGTCTCCTTCTCAGAATTCATGTCTCCATTTACCCATGAATAGTATCTCCAGAGTATGGCATTAGCTCAGTTCTCTTCTCACTTTATTTAGTCTTCTCAAGTGCTTCAACTATCACATGAATGCACCCAATTCTGTCTTTAGCTCTGATTTTTCTGCTAAGCTCCAGACTCATAATCATGTAACCACTGCCTGCTAGTCACTGCCACCCGCCAGCTAGATGTCTCAGAGACATCAGCAACTAACTTAACACGGCATTACCTAACCCATTACTTACTCCCGAAACCTGCTTCTCCTCTGTTACTTCATACCTTGGTTAATAGCACCATGCCATCCTTTCATGAAAACCAGAAATTTGGAAATCACTAGAGACTCAGAGTCAGACATTACATAGCTTTGCCCTCAAGAAATAGGCTGTCTTCTAGGATACATATCTCTCTCTCCTTAAAACCAACAGTAATTTCTCCTTGTCACTCTTATGAAACTTAGAAGTTTACATTTTGATAAGAATAGAAATTCTTCGTATTTACAAACTTATTTTTATTAAATTATGAGGTTATTTGGGACTACACAGCTCTGGGCATATATTTTATTCATTATGGTGTTCCCTCCTCCCCCACCCCGGCACGTTGCATTGATCACAGCTAATCTTCAGCTAGTATACAGGTGTTCCTCAACTTATGATGAAAGTTACATACCAGTAAACCTATCATAAGTCAAAAATGTGGTTAAGTCAAAAATACATTTAATGCTAGCAACACAGCAGACGGTCTCCAACTTATGATGGTTTTATTTATGATTTTTTGACTTTATGATAATGTGAAAGTGATAAAAATTCAGTAAAACTGTAGCCCCATCACAAATCATAAGCTACTTGACATACCATGAGGTTTTATCCCAATAAACCCATGATCAAGTGGAAAAATCTTAAGTCAAACCATCGTAAATTGAGGACTATCTGTAGTCATGAATGAATGACTAAAAAAAGTAAAGAAGTGAAAAATAATATTGAAACAGGTATAAATAAACAGGAATACATGAGACAGCTGTAATTTCCAGCTGGAGGGAATAAGGAACAATTAATAAAGATGGTACAATTTAGTCTGTTCTAAAGGGAGAAGGATGTTCCGGGCAGAGGAAATGCATGAGGAAAAAGGAGAGGAGAAAATGGCAGGATGTGTATGGGAATTAAACTAATAAATAAGGTTCGAGATTAAAACCTTGACTGCAGGGTAAATAAACATATGTTTTTTAACTGGAAGGTATATTACACTTATTGATGTAAAACTCTTAATATTATTTTTAAACCATCTTTTAGGTTTTTTTACTATGAAAAATTACAATCAGAGAGAGAACAATGAGTTCCTGTATCTTTACCAGCCTCAACAAGTATTAATTGAGACTATGTCTTATTTCATGTACAGCTATTCACTGCAACCCAAGATTATTTTGAAGCAAATCACAGACATCATATAATTTTATTTCTAAACAATATTTGAGTAATTTGAGTACCTCCAAAAAATAAGACTCTTTCTGCAAGCATAACTACAGTACCATTATCATGTTTAAAAAGTAATAATTTATTAGTAACGTTAGTATTGCATGTTCAAAATTCCCTGATCTTTTCATAATTTGCTTTAGTTTTTTTCAAATGAAAAAGATCCAACTAAAATTGATTCATTGCAGTTGGTTGTTAAATCTCTTAAAACAGTCTCTGTATCTCTTTCTCTTCCTCACTCCTTTTCTACCTTCCTTCCCTGCCTCCCTCCATCCCTCTTAGTCATTTTATTGTAAAATAAAGCATATACAAAAAAAAAATGCAAAACACATCTAAGAGTTAATGAGTTGTTATAAAGCAAAGGCCTTTGCTTCACTCAGGTCCAGGAACTTTGCCAGTCCCTCTTGAAGGCCTTCTTCGTGGCCCACGTCAATCACACCTCCTTTACTACCCTCCAAAGTAGTCACTATCTATACTTTTATAGTTAAATCACTTCCTTGTTTTTATTTATATACTTTTCACCTATATGTGCATGGTTAGATGCTACAGTGCTATCTACTTTTTAAATGCCTTGTATGTTTCTTTTAATCTATACAGTCCCTCTTCATGACATTTCTTTTCTTACAATTTATCTTTTGAAAAACCCAGCACATCTGGCCCATAGAGTTTCACATAGTCTGGATTTTATTGATGATATATTCATGCTGCAGGTCAATGTATTTCTATGTTATTTATATATCTCCTGCAAAATGAGAGTGGGATCCAAAGGCTTAACTGGACTCAGGTTTAATTAGTTGGTAATATGAATCAATACGTAATATTTTCTTCTTTTATCAGAAGAAACATGTCTGATGGTTTTTCGTCTTGTGATGTTAGCAGTCATTGATGCTTAGATGCCTACATTTATTAATCTATTGAGAGTTGCAAGGTGATGATAATTCTAACTGTATCATTAAAATTTCATTTATTATTAGAAACACTTTACAAAACGCACCTCTCTACAATACTTCATTACCCAATGTTACATGTCCTCTAGGAAAACCAGAATGAATACTTGATTATTTGCCTTTACCAGTTTTTAAGATAATAAACTGATTTCCTTTCATCATCCAAATGTAACTCATTAAATTTTGTGAAATGTCATTATAAACTTATAAATTTAAACTGACTTCATAGGATTTAAACCATTAAAATTAGGTTCAAATTATTTTGGTTAAAATTGTTCATCTTTGGCCAACAGGAGACTCTTCAAGTTGACTCCCAAATTGTATCATTAGCAACTTAAGCAGAGACAGAATTTAAAATTTTCAGCTTTTGAAATTTATAACAAACTGTGTTTGTAGGATTTTTTATTTCTCTCCGGAGTTCTGCCAACTTTTGCTGAATATTTTTGAAGCATTGTTCTTAAGCACATGAGTTTTTGTTATTTTTATGTTTCCCTGATAAAGTGATCCTTTTATTATTATGAAATGTCATCTTTATCTCTGGTAATCCTGTCTACTTTATCTGATATTCTTACGGCCATTCTAATTTACTTACTGTATTTGTCATTTTTTTATTTTAATTTTTTCTCCCTTTCACCTTCTATTGATCTTAAGGCATTATCTACTGTCTTTTTTTTTTCTGTGATCTTTCTCTTAGATTAGCTTCATTTCTAAAATGATTTATTTTCTAAGTTTGTATGGAGTTACATAATATATATAATTTTTAGATGTTTCTAATTCTTATTATTCGTTCACATCTTGTATCATTTTAAAATGTCATTTAGCTCACTTAGGAAATAATAGTTTTTTTCTAAATTTTAAAATATAAAAGGATTTTCTAACTTCAGCAAGCTATCTTTTCAAAACGATGGTGTCTTGGTCTTAAGATGTCCTGGCTTCGTTCTCCTGCTCCATTTTTAGCCAGTCCTTCTTTTTCCTTCCTATATATTTTCCTCATCCGGTTTACTTTTGATTCTACTCTCAGTAGCTTCTCCTCAACGTGGCGGGTCATATTTCAGAGTTGTGAGGAACTACAACTTCTTCCACCCCTTCAGAGCTTCTTGTTATAGGTCTCTTGCACGGTCCTCTATTAGAGAGCAAAACCTCTCCCAATTTTAGCTCCTGTTCTCAAGTTGGTTCATCACACTTTCCAGTGAGCACCTGTTGGCTCTTTTGGTGTTCTCCTGTTGTCAAGTCTGACAGACACCACATTACTTCCATCTGCTTCCTTCCGCACAAACACTGATCCCATATGGGCTTAGGCTGTTGGTGGCTTTATCAAAAGTGGTTCCTGTGGATAATCTGTCACTGAGTTATGCTGTAAATTCTGTCCATGGGGTTTTGGCTTTAGTGTATGTGGATACTTGAAGCAATACGAAGGCTATGTTGCTGCTACAAGCGCTACCTTCCAACACTTTTATATTTTGACAAAACATTTTCCAAATCCCTCAGATGTGGAAGAGACCATAGATGGACAGTGCTCACAAATGAGGGCAAAGAAAAAAACACACAGAAATAATAAAATGCAGTACTGATTAATCAAGGAATTGAATTTCACCACATGAATTAACAGCTTATGACTTCACTAAGCAGGAACTAGAAGTGGGCGGCATTTCTTAAAATGCATTTCACATGAAGTTAACAGAAATAAGGTAGTTTTGGTATTCTAGTTAGAGTTATTTCAGAAATAGTGAGCTGAGACAAAGTACTGTGCACCACTTCCTTTAAAATGGTACAAAATGAGGACGTGGTGAAATATTTCCATAAAGTTATTATGGAATAAATCAGATAATCTGAAGAGAAATACCTTTGCTTATACATGTAACTCAGTAAATAAGTATTATCATTTTATAAGTTATTAGAGAGAATAAAGTGTAGTCTAATTTTCCTTACCATATACCAAGTGATGGTCGGTTTGACACTGGAAGGAAAATATCCATCTACATTTGGACAAGTGATCCTCTGAATGCCATATTCTATATACAATTTATGCACTGGGAGTTTCATGGGGGAATTGAAACAGCTGTCTTTTTGAACAACTTCCAAGGGAAATGCAACTTTGCTGCAATATGTGGTGTTCCTGAAAAAAGAAACATACAATGAATGGGTAGTATTTGCATTCGATTTCATAGAGCATTCAAATGAACTAAGTGAAGCCATGCTACATACTGAGACATCATTTATACATGTAAGTTCACGTAAGAGATAAAATCATAGTGGAGGCATTTCCTATACCAATTGGCATCACAGAATTTTAAAAAAGCACAATTACTTAATTACTATTAATGTACCAAAGTATTTATACTTTCAGATGTGGTCCTAAATGTGTTTGTCAGTGTATATAAATAGTCACGTGTCACATGATGACATTTCAGTTAACGATGGATCACACATGTGATGGTGGTTTCATAAAATTATAATGGAGCTCAAGAATTTCTATTATTTATTGATGTCATTGTCATTGTAATGTCATAGGGCAACATATTATTCATGTTTTGGGTGATGCTGGTATAAACAAACCTATGCACTGTCAGACAAATAAAAGTGTATAGTAATGTCCTAGGCTTTCACACTCACTCACTACTCACTCACTCTCCCAGAGCAACTTCCAGTCCTACAAGCTGTATTCACGATAAGTGCCCTACACAGGTGTACTATTTCTTTCATCTTTTATATTATATTTTAACTGTGTCTTTTCTATATTTAGATAGCTTAAGTACACAAATCCTTATCAGTGTGTTATAATTGCCTATAGTATTCAGTACCACAACCTGCTATACAGGTTGGTAACCTAGGAGTAACAGACTATACCATATAGCCTAGGTGTGTAGTAGGCTCTCCCAACCAGGTTCATGTAACTACACTCTATGATGGTCACACAATGACTGAAGTTACCTAACAAAACATTTCTCAGAACATATCCCCTGTTCTGCTGTTTGACATAGCAAAATATAACTGTGCATATATGTAACACTAAAAACATTCTCAATAATACTCAGTGCTGGTAAGGCAGAGGCATGAATGGCGTATTTATGCAGAGTCAATAATGGTATAAGCAACTTTGGGAAAAACTATGCTTCCAGGATCATAAAAAAGCCTTTGTTTTTGCCCTAGTAATCCTATGTCTGGATATTTTGTCACATGATAGAATGATAGAAAAGGGGGAATAGAGACAGCACGTAGTTAAAAATGCCCATCCAGAGGCATATTAGCAAGAAAAACATTAAAATCAATAGAAAAAAATGTGACAAATGGAATATTATAAAGAAAACTGTGGTACAACCCTTCAAAGTTGTTGTGAGAACGTACACAAAGAATCAGGCATGAAGGAAAAAAAACAAACACATAACAATTCCTTAGGACGACTGGGGAATTGCATTTGTGCTATAATGTTCATGTACATTGTTTTGTCTGCTTGGAGGGCTTACTTCTCCCACCCCCTTCATTTCACATACAGGCCTTCTCTGTTATCTTCTCCCACCTCATATCTAAATTTGGTCTGTCGTTTATTGAGCACCTTGGACATTTCCTTGGTTAAATTTGTTATAATTCAAAATTAGATGGTTATGTTATAGATATGTGTCAATATCCTCTGTAAAATATAAGTCCCACAACACTATTTATGTTTTTTATTACATTAATTGCATCTAGTACAGTGTCTTAACTTTCAGTAACTGCTGAACAAATATTTGTTATTAAGTAAATGGAATGGATGTAAAACTTGTGTCTAAATATAGGTAAACATGAAAAATAACATAGAATAATAAATCAACTAATTTTTTAGGGTGACGGGATAAGGAGTCTATGTCTAGCCATTTTTGTGATTTTTGTATAAATAATATTTGTGAGGCATCACATCACACATATTTGGCTTATTGGGTACCAAAATGACTTATGAATAAAGACTAAATTTAGTGGAAAGGGTGGGGTATGCATTCTCAAAGATGGAGGGAGGGGTGTTAAAGATGACTTGTGACAATACTCAGAAGGGGGTAAGAGGGAGTGGTAGGCATGATCCACACCTACAAATAACAAAACATCTGCCCCTTGGAAGACAGACTCTATAGGTAGAAGTTATAGAAGGGAAATTTAAGTTTAAGGATCTATTTTCTGATTTTAAAAAATACGAAGAACAGTGATTGGACTGACTTTTTAGCTTCCAAAGTTGAACAGTATTGGGGCAAGAATATAAAGAAAATACTCAAAGATGAAACTAATTTTATTGCCCTATGGTTCTACATGCTTCAGTTTAAGGTCATTCTCAGCTTATACATTTCCTCAGTAACATAGGAAACATGGTAGTGCTCCCACCAGACAACTTCAATTCTAGATTTGCTTTAAGAACATGGAAGATAGAGAAGTAAACTGAAGAGGTGACAATCTGGAAGTTGATAAATAACACTAAAGGTATATGCAGGTCTTAACCGTCATGCAGCCCTACTCCTACAATGTAAAAGAAGATTAGACAAGTTTGTGGAAGAGCTACAGGCAAGTAGTAAGTAATTAAGGAAAAAGTAAAACTGATACTGAAACACTAAGATACACAGTGGAGACCATAGTTAAACAGAAAGCTCCCGAAGACTTCCTCCCACTGGAAAATGTTAACAGATGAACAGTTATCAAAGATAAAAAGGAGCTCAACAAGCATGTATGCCAACTCTCTTCCTATGTAGAGGTAGACACCACAGCTCTCAGACATGGACAGGACTTGCCTAAGGTCACCAGCTAAGTAGTGGCAGAGTGGAAGTGATGGCCTAGTTTCTCTGTCTTCTCCTAATGCTCTTTCCACTATAATCTGCTTTAACTTCTACTACATTGTATTAGAACATAAATAATGAGAACATGAGTACTTCAGGATCCTTGGAAACCCATATACCAGTCTAAAGCCCACTCCAATAAGATTCAAGTTTCCAGTGAAAACCTCAGAAGGGCCTTCAGAGGTTACAGGGATTCTCCCTTACCTCCAACTCCCAAGAACACAGTGATCTAAAGGCTTTTCTATGATAGAAAAGAGGTATTTTTTCACATAATCATAACATAGCTTACATTTACCAAAGTATAGTCCTAGTTTTCCATCAGGGAGTAGAGACTCTCTATGAGAGAAAAAACATTTGTGATTATTTATTGTTATGGACTGAACTGTGTCACCCCACCCCAATTTACATGCTAAAGTCCTACCTCACAGTACATTAGAATGTGACTGTATTTGAAAACAGAAAATTTGAAGACATAATTGAGCTAAAATGAAGTCACAAGGATGGTCTCTAATCCCATACTATTAGCATCCTTATCAGAAGAAGAGATTAAGACACAAACACACAGAGGAAAGAGCATGTAAAGACAAGGAGAGAAGATGGCCATTTACAAGACAAGGATAGAGGCACCAAGAATGAAATCAACCCTGCCGACACCTTGATCTTGGATTTCTAGCCTCCAGAACTGTGAGAAGGTAATTTTGTTTGTTAAAGTCACCCAGTCTGTGGTATTTTGTCATTGCAGTCCTAGCAAAGCAACACATCTGTTAAATAGTAGGAAGTCGTTCAAAGGAAAAAAAAAAATTAACCTAGATGGGAGTTTAGAAAACAAGGCCATGCCTGGCACCTAAAAAGTGACCGCTGGTAAAAAGTAACCAAATAATTAACCCTGAAAAGGGCTATTCTGTGGGGAATAACCCTGAAAAGGGCTATTCTATTCTGTCGAGAAGCCTCAGTTTTTTTCCCCCCAAAAAACATTAATGCGAACAAAAAAAAAAAAAAAAAAAAGGAATACTGTAGAGTAAAATATAAAATTTACAAAACTTTCAAAGGAAAAAAAGTGGATTGGAAAGAAATTTTACTGTAATGATAAATTGTTTGGATTAAATCCTTAGATTGCCAGAGATAATGGTATTCTCTTGCTTCTCAGGAGAAATTTGGGAGAAGTTTAAAAAGCATTGTCATACATACATGTCATGGCTCCCAAAAGAACATTTGGGAGAATATTATGAGAGAAAATTCTAAGGAGGGAATTGTAACTGAAAAGGCAAACCTGGGGCAAATGGGAGAGAGGACTCTCAGTTCACTCTAGGTCTTCTGATTTGGGGGTTAGATCTGCAGTGTCCAATAGAAATGATACTGTGAACCACATATGTAATTGTAGACATTTCAGTTGCCACACTAAAAAAGTAAAATAATATTTGGGAGGCATCGCATCACACATATTTGGGAGGCATTGTGCATCACACAATGCACCCTGAGTTTCTTTTCTGTGCCGGGTACTTTGAAAGATGCCAAGAATAACAGATACAAATGGGCTCTATTCCCTTCCCTGTTCAATGTCTGGATAAATGGATGTCTCCAGGTGAGGCATAAAGGCACGCAGGTCATGAGAAGGGATTAATAACAAGGCTCCACTTTTACACAACTTTGATATGTCTCAGGGTCTGAGAAGAAACTACCTCTGGAGAACATTCTAAGGGCCACAACCAATTTCTCTGCATACCTCCTTCAGCCCCCTTCAGCTAAGCTGCAGAGAATTACCTCACTAAACTCTATCTAAATGCTTCCGACTTCTCCCCAGCTTCCTAGCACATGGATCATCTGGACAAAAGCCCAGAAACTAAAGGGAAAAGAGAAAGTCACTGCCAAGAATCAAGCTACCTTAACATGCAGGTATAGTTGCCAGTGTCATTGAGGAGAGTGGGCCGGAACCACAGCACATCTTTCTCCTTACTAATGCGGTTCTCAGGGAGGCGGAAGTTAATTGGCTCCTCAAGGTCCCGGTCCTGCCTAGTCCAATACCAGATCAGAGTAAGGCCAGCTGAATGGGCTGTGCTGTAGTTAAATTTCAAGAAGTGTTCAAAGAGCGGACACTTGATGCGAGCTGGCTCATCTTCAAACACTTGGATTTGCCTCATGGTATCTAGTCCCCAGTCATCGCAGCGTTCTGGAATAATCAAAAAGAAAGAAAGGGCAGATGAGTCATTTTACAATAAAGGCCTCGAAAGAACACACCTTCTCCGCAGGGCACCCCGTCTTTTCCAGAACCTCTTTCTCTGGTCATCTTCCAGCCTCCCTCTAATAACTGCATACAGTAGGCACCTTTGGTGTGAAGAAATTGCTGTTCCCCATTGCTTTTTATTTTCTGAGTATCTCTTGGATAATGACTTGATCTGATAGCTTGACCCTGGTAAGCCCTGCAAGGTATGGGAGAAGGTTTCACCTAAAAAAGACATCCTGTGTTTTTTCACTTTGTGGAACAGAGAATGGTTTAAGGAGGAAATTGGAACTGAAAAGATAACCCTTGGGCAAATAGGAGAAAGGACTCCCAGTTTGTTCTAGGTCTTCTGATTTTTGGGCTAGGTCTGTACTGTCCAGTAGAAATCAGAATGCAACACACATATGTAATTTTAGACATTTCAGTTGCCACACTAGAAAAGTAAAACAAAACAGATGAAATTAATTTTAATATTTTGTTAAACCCAATATATCCAAAATATCAAAAAACGAGCTATTTTACATGTACATTCTTTTTCTGTGGTACGTCTTCAAAGTTCAACGTATTTTACACTGACATCTCAATCTGGGCCAGCCACATATGTCTTACTCTACTTTACTGGACAGCAGGACAGCAGACCTCAAGAAATCAAGAGATCTCGGTAATACCCATTGGTGGAATACTCATTCAGGACTAAAGGTGCTACAGTTCCAATGACAGAGTCAAATAAAAAAGCAGCTTAGTTCTGCAAGGTCACTCAGTTCTTTAAATTCCTTCTGAGCTGTATACCCATTTTATATTTTTACCATCAAACATTATTTTTAACGATCACTTGAAAACTCTGGAATACAGAGTCTACAAAAACAGCCCTAGTTTTCTCTTTCCCCTGTATCCACATCCTCTGCAATTTGAAACTGTGAATTTTCCAATCAAGAGTCTATCTTACCACCCCTCGAATCTGCGCTGTCCTTGTGAGTAATGGCTTGTATAATTTATCCTTTATAATGAAAAATAATCACTCATCTACTCAGGAAAAAAAAAAAAAAAACGATTTAAAGAATTTTTTTCTTTATTTTAAGAAAATAAGAAAATATTTATTTTCTTAAGAGTGATATCTGAATGGAGGGCTCTAGAAGTCACCAGATGAAAGGTGAATAGAGGTCGGGGTGATGGAGTCCTGTGGGCCACAAAACCATCACCTTAAAGTAGTTTTTTCCTCATGTCCCTAACATATGCACATACACACATTTATGTATATATTTTTTAACTCTGTAATCTTCCTGACATTTCCATTGACATCTAAAACTTTTCATGCTAAGTATAATTGGAAAGGATGTATGTAGTGTCATAAGTAATGCCATTTTGAAAGAAAAGAGTTACATCATTCTTTTAATTACATCCAATGGAATAGTGATTTGTCATACACCAATATCCAACCTAAAAACATGTTAAAAAGCTTTCTTTTAATCATTATAAATTCCATAGTTTCTTTTTGCTTGAACTTAACATTAATTCCACTATCTCCACGTGTAAATTTACTTTAATGGAATATATTCTTATGTTTGATAGTTTATTTTTTATTTGTCATCATTTTATTCTTTTGTGTAATATGTAAAGTGCTAAATATTAAAAGATTTTTTGAAATGTCTTATACATTTAAATAATATGTTTCATTTTATAAGTAAGTATTGATTATTAAATGTAAAGGTTGTATTGGAAATCATTTCTCAGTAATATAGAAGGGCTATTTTTGAATGGGCGTTTTTGGGTACTAGTTAAAAACTGTTTGCTTACATGTAAGAACTGGGAAAATTTGTTTATAGTAAGGGACTAAAGGAGCTTAGTTCTACAAGGTTACTCAATTCTTGAAATTCTTTCTGAGCTGTATACCCATTTTATATTTATATCATCGAACATTATTTTTAATGATCACTTGAAAACTCTGGAATACAGAGTCTGCAAAAACAGTGCTAGTTTTCCCTTCCCCCTGTATCCACATCCTCTGCAATTTGAAACTGTGAGTTTTCCAATCAAGATTCTATCTTACCACCCCTCGAATCTGGGCTGTCCTTGTGAGTTATACTGGCAAACAAAATGCAGCAAAAGTGATTGTGTGGTGTGTGACAATCTAAGTCTAAGACTTAAAAGGTTTTGCTTTTTCTCTTGGAACTTTGTTGTCACCATGAGAACAAGTCCAGGAAAGCATATTAATAAATAAGAGACCACACAGAGGACAGCTGAGACACCCCCGCTGGCAACTGGCCCACCTCCAGAAGTATGGCTATCTGGCTTTCCACAGCTGACCAAAGGGACAAGAGCAAGCCCGGCCTAGATGAGCTGAGCCACACCAGATACAGACTCAGAAGCAAAAACACAAGTGAAATAAATAAAATGAAGTTTGGTCATTGAAATGTGTGCTCCTTTTTTGTAGCAGTGGATAACTGGCAAAACAACTCACTTGCCATTATTCTAATACTGATAAAAGCAAAGAATCCGAAGCTTTCTGACTTGCAAAAGGATTTGTCATGTAAGCAATAAAGCTCTGGGAAATTTAACAAACTAGTTTTTTCAAGACTCAACAAATGACTATTTGTTGCTATGTTTTTACTTAGAAGCCACTTTTAAAATTCAACATACAGAGAAATAATTGCAAAAATCACAGTGTTGTTCACATCAGTGCACAATTGTAATACAATGTATTTTATAAAGTATCACATTCTTTTAACATATTTGCAAAGTTGCAGAGTTTGCTTATTCAGCTTGTATAAAAGTAAAACCAAAGTTTTGGCTGGGCGTGGTGGCTCATGCCTGTAATCCCAACACTTTAGGAGGCCAAGGCGGGTGGATCACCTGAGGACAGGAGTTCGAGACCAGCCTGGCCAATATGGCGAAACTCCATCTCTACTAAAAATACAAAAATTAGCCAGGCATGGTGGCAGGTGCCTGTAATCCCAGCTACTCGGAAATATGAGGCAGGAGACTTGCTTGAACCTGGCAGGCAGAGGTTGCAGTCAGCCGAGATCATGTCACTGCACTCCAGCCTGGGCAAGAGAACAAGACTCAAAAAAAAAAGAAAACAAAAGAAAATTAAAATAATGTTTAATACATAATCCCAAGTAACTGCAAGAGCAGGAGAAAAGACAATGGTAATGCCAACATGGACAAGTGGTAACAGGCTTAGCACACCTAAAAAGACAAATCCTAAACCAGCAGCAGAGAACTGGAGAACAAACCAATCTGTAGTTCAGGATGCTGAAAAGACCCAGGAATTATCAGCACCAAGATAAAGAGTCATTAGTGCTGTTTACCCACCATTTATGGGTTCTCCTCTCGGTATATTATAAGATTGTACATTTCTACACCTCTGAAGTAAGGAGCGGCCATGTGATTTACTTTGACCAAGAAGATGTAGTCAGTGCTACTTGTGGTGGATGTTTTAAGAGGTGGGGTATATTTTACAAACTTCCCTTTTCTTCTGCCTTGGCAAACATGAAAGCCCAGAGACAGAGGCTCCCTTAGCTTGGGTCCCTTGATGGATGGCATATCACACAACTTTGTTCTTTCAAGGCAGAGATAATTTGGATTTGCTTATTACCAATATCACTAATCTATCCTGGCACATGCAGTCAGGTATCTCAAAACCGAGGATATGGGAAGAACGGTAAAATAAACAAGACAGAATGACAGCTATATAAAAAAGTTACATGCTTTGTTCCAAGCCCACTCTTCCAGTACTGAACAATCTCTTCACTCAGCTCCAAGGATGAGGGCAGTCAGACATTTACTCTCCACAGAAGAGAATGAAAGAATCTTCTGTGGAAAATCTGGCCAGTTTAAGAAGAAAGATATGACAATCTTACTATCAGAAGCTCTTTAGAAAATTGTGCAGCCACATCATCCAACAGAAAAGCACAAGTTGAATGAGCATCATGGCTTCACACTCACATTTAGAATTTCCAATCAGCTTCTTAATCACTTCTTCTTAAATCTGAGCAGATAATCTGAGAAAAACCTGTACCACAAAATGTAATGTCAGAAAAAAAAAAAGTAAAAAGAACTTGGAGAAAATCAAATTATTCAAGGAAAAGTAAACATTTAAAAAATACTGTCAACATTCTCAGAGCAGTAAGGAATCTGTTTCATCCATGAAGCAGGAACAAATGCTATAACAAAGCAATATTCGGAGAAAAAAAGCCCACTAAAACAAACAAAAAAAAACTTTAATAGATTTTTTTAGATGTTAAATTTAAAGATTTCCTAAAAAGCAGAGTAGAAAGAAAAAGAAATAGAAAATAGATAAGAAAGTCAGAAGCACAGTCCAGGAATCTCAATCTCTCAGTAAGAGGAGCCTCTGCACCCCACCTATCAAAAAACAAAACAAACAAACAAAAAAAAAACCAAAATACAAAGAAAATTCTCAATTAAATAATTCACAGGAAAAAAACACAAAATCTGAGAACTGAACTATACAACCTTCTAAGGACCTATCAATTGCCCCAGTACAATGGATAGAAATAAACTTACACC